>NC_141554.1:54389722-54693333 GCF_021556685.1 Rattus norvegicus | reverse complement strand
ATGTACGAATCCCGGACACATACCTAAATGGCGTTCCAACATATAACAAAGACACATGCATATGTATGGTCACAGCAGCCTTATTTATAATAGCCAGAAGCTGGAAAGAACCCAGATGCCCTTCAACAGAGGAATGGATACAGAAAATGTGGTACATCTACACAATGGAATACTACTCAGCTATCAAAAACGATGACTTCATGAAATTCATAGGCAAATGGATGGAACTAGAAAATAAGTAGATATTACCCCAAAAGCTTGGATTACCCAAGATACAGTCCACAGATCACATGAAGCTGAAGAAGAAGGACAACCAAAGTGCTGATTCTTCAGTCCTTCTTAGAAGGGGGAACAAAAATCTTAATAGGCAGAAATAGGGAGACAAAGTTTGGAGCAGAAACTGAAGGAATGGCTATTCAGAGCTGCCCAATCTGGGGATCCAGCCCAGATACATACAGCCACCAAACCCAGACACTATTGCTGATGCTAAGAATTACATGCTGGCAGGAGCCTGATATAGTTGTCTCCTGAGTGGCTCTGTCAGAGCATGACAAATACAGAGGCAGATGCTGACAACCAACCATTGAACTGAGAAGGGGTCTCCATTGAGGGAGTTAGAGGGAGGACTGAAGGAGCTGAAGAGGCTGAAGGACCTTGAAATCCCATAAGAATAATACCAACCAACCGCAGATCCCAGGGACTAAACCACTACCCAAAGAGTACACATGGACAGGCCCATGGCTTCAGCTGGGTATGTAGCAGAGGATGGCCTTGCTGGGCACCAATGGGAGGAGAAGACCTTGATCCTGACAAAGCTGGACTCCCCAGTGTAGGGGAATGTCAGGGCAGGAGGTGGGAAGGGGTGGTTGGATGGGTGGGGAAACACCCTCATAGACGAAGGGAGAGGGGTGATGGTTGGAGTGCTAAGTTGTACGACCACTATGATAATCAATATGATTAGTCCTTAGAAATTGGTAATCGATCTACTAAACCTTGATATACCACTCTTGGATGCTTATGCTACCATAAGCAGACTTGCTAAACCATGAGCATTGCTGCTTTATTCATAATATCCAGAAATTGGAAACATCTTATATGCCCCTCCGTGGAAGACTGAATAAAGAATATGTGGTATATTTATACAATGTTAAAAAATAACATCATGAAATTTGCAGGCAAATGGATGGAACTAGAAAATAAAACATTTTGAATTATGTAATCCATAGACAGAAACATAAACATGGAATGTATTAATTGCATGTGTGTATTAGCCATTAAATAAATGATATAGACAACCTACAATTCAGACAGAGAGGTTATGAATAGAGTATGGGACTGGAAAAGAACATGGGTTTTCCTGGGAAGGGGAAAAAGAAAAGATTTTATTTGCTGACTTAAGGAAGGTGAGAAGAGGAATTACAGGATCAGATGGAGAAAAGCAGGGTATATAGGATTGGGTTAGGAAATTTGAACTTTGACAGCTAGAATTGGGATGCATAGAACGATGGTATGGAAAGAGAGTAATCCAGAAAATCCTAAAAACATATGAAGATTAGTAGTGAAGTCTACTAATACAAAAGATGATGAAGTCCCAATTGATTATTTTTCATCATCAAAGGAGACTTCCAGTACTGCGACTGGGTTGAATTTAATTTAATTATTGGCCAGTGGAGTCTTGTGGAAACTCCCACACAACCTAGGATGTTGCCAAGGCAGTGGACTGCTCTCTTAAATCTGACATAATTTCCCACAGGCTTATTGCTGAGGATAATAACCACATATTCAGTGAACTTGGAAAAGTTGAGCAGGATTCTTATTTGTTTGTTTGTTTGTTTATTTATTTTTTATTATTGGATATTTTTACTGACATTTCAAATGTTATTTTCTTTCCTGGTTTCCCGTCCATAAGCCCCCTATCTCATTCCCCCTCCCCTTCTTCTATGAGGGTGTTCCCCCACACCAAACACCCACCCTTTTCCATCTCCCCGCTCTGATATTCTGCTACACAGGGGTAGTGAGTCCAGCCATGGCAGGACCAAGAGCTTCTCCTCCCATTAGTACCCAACAAGGCAATCCTCTGCTACATATGCAGCTGGAGCCATGGGTCTGTCCACGTGTACTTTTTGGGTAGTGGTTTAGTCCCTGGGAGCTCTGGTTGGTTGGTACTGTTGTTCTTATGGGTTTACAAACCCTTTCAGTTCCTTCAATCCTTTCTCTAAGTCCTCCAATGGGAACTCCTTTCTCAGTTCAATGGTTGGCTGCTAGCATTCCCCTCTATATTTGTTAGGCTCTGGCAGAGCCTCTCAGGAGACAGCTATATCAGGCTCCTGTCAGCAGCACTTCTTGGTTTCATCAATATTGTCTAGGTTTGGTGGCAGATTTTATACATATACATATATACAAATATACATAAACACACACACACACACACACACACACACACACACACACACACACACACACACATATATATATATATATATATATATATATATATATATATATATATATATATATATATATATATATACTGGATCCCCAGGTGTAGCTGGCTCTGAATGGCCATTATTACTTTAGTCTCTCTTTCAAACTGTGTCTCCATATCTCCTCCTATGAATATTTTTACTCTCCATTTTAAGAAGGACTGAAGCATCAGCATTTTGGTTGTCCTTCTAGAGCTTCATGTGGTCTGTGGATTTTATCTTGGATAATTTGAGCTTTTGGGCTAATATACACTTATCAGTGAGTGCATACCATGTGTGTGTGTGTGTGTGTGTGTGTGTGTGTGTGTGTGTGTGTGTGTGTGTGGTGTGTTTGCGATTGGGTTACCTCACTCAGGATGATATTTTCGAGTTCTATTCATTTGCCTATGAATTTCATAAAGTCATTGTTTTTAATAGCTTAGTAGTACTCCATTATGTAAATGTAACTCAATAGCTTAGTAGTACTTCATTATGTAAATGTAACTCATTTTCTGAATCCGTTCTCTGTTTAAGAAAATCTAAGCTCTTTCTAACTTCTGGCTATTATAAATAAGGCTGCTATGAACACAGTGGAGTATGTGTTTTATGTTGGAACATAATTTGGGTGTATGCCCAGAAGTGGTATAGCTGATTCCTCAGGTAGTATAATGTTCAATTTTCTGAGGAACATCCAAACAGATTTCAAAGTGGTTGTACCAGCTTGCAATCCTACCAACAATGGAGGAGTGTTCCTCTTTCTCCTCATCTTTGCCAGCATCTGTAGTCACCTGAATTTTTTATCTTAGCTATTCTGACTGGTGTGAGGTGGAATCTCAGGGTTGTTTTGACTTACATTTCCCTGATGACTAAGGATGTTGAGCATTTCATTAGGTATTTCTCGGCCATTCCATATTCCTCAGATCATAATTCTTTGTTTATATCTCTACCCCATTTTTAAAATATGGTTATTTGACTTTGTGAAGTCTATCTTCTTCAGTTCTTTGCATATATTAGATATTAGCCCTTTATCATGTAAGTTAGTAAAGATTCTTTCCCAATCTGGTGGTTGATGTTTTGTCCTAATAACAGTGTCTTTGCCTTACAGAAGCTTTGCAGTTTTATGAGGTACCATTTGTTATTTCTTGATCTTCGAGCATAACCCATTGGTGTTTTGTTCAGGAAATTGTTCCCAGTTTCCTTGGCTTCGAGGCTCTTCCCCACATTTTCCTCATTTAGTTTGCGTGTACGTGGTTTTATGTGGAGGTCCTCGATCCACTTGGACCTAGCTTTATACAGGGATATAAGAATGGGTTGATTTGCATTTTTCTACTTGCTGACCTCTAGGTGAAACAGCACCATTTGATGAAAAGACTATTTCTTTGCAACTGGATGGTTTTAGCTCCTTTGTTGAAGATCAACTAACCGTAGTTGTGTGGGTTCATTTTGTGGTCTTCAATTCTATTGCATTGATCTACCTGCCTGTTTCTATACCAAAACCATACAGTTTTTTATCACTATTGCTCTGTAATACTGATTGAGGTCCTGGATGGTGATTACCCAGAAGTTCTTTTATTGTTGAGGATAGCTTTTTATCATGGGTTTTTTGTTATTCCAAATGAATTTGGAAATTGCTTTTTCTAACTCTATGAAAAATTGATTTGAAATTTTGATGGGGGTTGCATTGAATCTGTAGATTGCTTTTGGTAAAATGGCCATTTTTAGTATATTAATCTTGCCAATCAATGAGCATGGGAGGTTTTTACATCCTCTGAGATCTTTTAAAATTTTTTTCTTCAGAGAATTGAAGTTCTTATCATACATATCTTTCCCTTGCTTGGTTAGAGTTACACTGAGGTATTTTATGTTATTTGTGACTATTGTGAAGGGTGTCATTTCCCTAATTTCTTTCTCAGCCTGTTTATTCTTTGTGTAGAGAAAGCTTACTTATTTCTTTGAGTTAATTTTATACCCGGTCACTTTGCTTAAGTTGTTTATCAGGCTTAGTAGTTCTCTGGTGGAAGTCTTGGGGCCACATAAGTATAGTATTGTATCATCTGCGAATAGTGATATTTTGACTTCTTCCTTTCCAATTTGAATCCCATTGACTTCTATTTGTTGTCTGATTGCTCTGGGTAGGAATTCAAGTACTATATTGAATAAGTAGGGAGAGAGTGGGCAGCATTGTCTAGTCCCTGATTTTAGTAGGATTGCTTCAAGTTTCTCTCCTTTTGGTTTGATATTGGCTACTGCCTTGCAGTATATTGCTTCTATGATGTTTAAATATGGGCCTTGAGTTTCTGATTTTTCCAAGACTTTTAACATGAAGGGATGTTGAATTTTGTCAAATGCTTTCTCAGCATTTAATGAGATGATCATGTTGCTTTTTTCTTTGAGTTTGTTTACATATTGCATTAAGTTGATTTTTTTTTTTGTATATTGAACAATCACTGTATCCCTGGGATGAAGCCTCCTTGATTACAATGGATGATTGTTTTGATATGTTCTTGGATTTGATTTGTGAGAATTTATTTAGTAATTTCGGGTTGATAGTCATAAAAGAAAGTGATCTGAAGTTCTCTTTACTTGTTCGGTCTTTGTGTGGTTTAGGTATAAGCATAATTGGGGCTTCATAGAAGTAATAAGGCAGTGCTCCTTCTGTTTCTATGTTGGGGAATAGTTTGGACAGTATTGGTATGAGGGCTGCTATGAAGGTCTGATAGAATTCTGCACTAAACCCATTTTTCCTGGGCTTTTTGTGGTTGGGAGAATTTTAATAACTGCTTCTCTTTCTTTAGGAGTTATGGGACTGTTTAGATGGTTTAGCTGATCTGGATTTAACTTTGATCCCTGGTAACTGTCTAGAAAATTTTCCATTTCATCCAGATTTCCAAGTTTTAATGTGTGTAGGGTTTTGTAATAATATGTGATGATTTTTTTTAATTTCCTCAGGTTCTGTTGTTACGTCTCCCTTTTCATTTCTGGTTTTGTTAATTTGGATATACTCTCTGTGCCCTCTGGTTAGTCTAGCTAAGTGTTTATATATCTTGCTGGTTTTCTCAAAGATCCCACTCCTTGTTTTGTTGCTTCTTTGTATAGCTCTTTTTGTTTCTGCTTAGTTTATTTCAGCCCCGAGTTAGATTATTTCCTGCCATCTACTCATCTTGGGTGTATTTGCTTCTTTTTGCTCTAGAGCTTTTAGGTGTGCTGTCAAGCTGCTGATGTATGCTCTCTCCAGTTTCTATTTTGAGGCACTCAGACCTATGAGTTTTCCTCTTAGCACAGCTTTCATTGTTTCCCTTAAGTTTGAGTATGTTGTGCCTTCATTTTCATTAAATTCTAAAAATTCTTTAATTTCTTTCTGTAATTCCTCTTTGACCACGTTATCACTGTATAGAACTTTTTTCGACTTCTATGTATGTGGGATTTCTCTAGTTTTTCTTGTTACTGAAGAAAAGCCTTAGTCTGTGGTGATCTGTTAGGATGAATGGGATTATTTCAATCTTCTTGTATCTGTTGAATTCTCTTTTGTGACTAAGTATATGGTCAGTTTTGGATATGGTACCATGAAGTGCAGAGAAGAAGGTATATTCTTTTTTTTTTTTTTGGATGAAATGTTCTATAGATATTGTTTAAATCCATTTGGTTCATAACTTCTGTTAGTTTCTCCATGTGTCTTTATAGTTTCTGTTTCCATCATCTGTTCATTGAGGGGGGGGAATTGAAATCTCCAGTTATTATTGTGTGACGTGCAATGTGTGCTTTGAGCTTTAGCAAGGTTTCTTTTATGAATGTAGGTGCCTGTGCTTTTGAAGTATAGATATTCAGGATTGATAGTTCATCTTGGTTGATTTTTCTTTTGATGTATATGAAGTATCCTTCTTTTTGGATAAGTTTTGGTGGAACATCGATTTTATTCAATATCAGAATGGCAAATCCAGCTTGTTTCTTGGGACCATTTACTTGGAAAATTGTTTTCCAGCCTTTTTCTTTGAGGTAGTGTCTGTTTTTGTCACTGAGGTGTATTTTCTGTATGCAGCAAAATCCTGGGCCCTCTAGTCTATTACTCTATGTTTCTTTAAATTGGGGAATTGAGTATTGTAGTGAGCAGCACGGTGAAGTAAAGATGGCCTACAGCCAGCCCTGTCTGAATGTAAACAACTTACCGCCCATGCGCAGGCTTGTCCCATCATCAGGGCAGCTGTATGATAATGAGGTGATCTGGCGCCCTCCTGTGGTGAACAACAGTACTGCGCATGCGCGGGGTTTTGCACCTGGCATCAGTCTGGCTGGGGCGGTACTATGCTAATGGGAGGTTCATGACTCGCCAATCTCTGGAGGACAAGTAGCTGGGATGACAGTGGGGTGATAGTGGGGTGACTTGTGCCCCACCAATCCCTGAAAGAATATTAGCATACTGTTGTGTATATAAGGAGAGCGACTTTGCCGCTCGTAGTCCCTGTGTCAACAATGAAGGTGTCCTGCAGTAAAGTCTGTTGAGAAGAATCCAACCATGTTGTGTCTTCCTTGCCGGCCAAGGTGGGTGAGACAAAGTATATTGCTATTACATGATATTCAGGGATAGTGATTGTTGTTTCTTGTTATTTTTTTCGTTAGAGGTAGAATTATGTTTGTGTAGCACTCTTCTTTTGGTTTCATTGCAAGAAAATTATTTTTTGCTTTTGCATTGGGGCTTTATATTTATAATATTTTTTAGGGCTGGACTTATGGAAAGACATTGTATAAATCTCGTTTTTGTCATGAAATATCTTAGTTTCTCTATGTTAATTGAGAGTTTTTCTGGATATAGTAGTCTGGGCTGGCATTTGTGTTCTCTTAGTGTCTGTATGACATCTTCCCAGGATCTTCTTGCTTTCTTAGTCTCTGGAAGATGTCTGGGGTAATTATGATAGGTCTGCCTTTACCTGTTACTTGACTTTTTCTCCTATTACCTTTAATATTCTTTATTTTGTGCCTTTGGTGTTTTGACTACTATGTGATGGGAGGAATTTCTTTTCCCGTCCAATCTATTTGGGGTTCTATAGGCTTCTTGTATGTTTATAGGCACATCTTTCTTTCGGTTAGGGACATTTTCTTCTATAATTTTTTTGAAGATATTTACTGGCCCTTTAATTTGGGAGCCTTTGCTCTCTTATCTACTTATTATCCCTAGGTTTGAACTTCTCATTGTGTCCTCAATTTCCTGAATGTTTTGCATGAGGAGCTTTTTTCATTTTTCATTTCTTTGATTGTTGCGTCAATGTTTTCTGTGGTATCTTCTGCCCCTGAAATTCTTTCTTCTATTTCTTGTATTCTATTGTTGATGCTTGTGTATATGACTCCTGATCTCTTTCCTAGATTTTCCATCTCCAGGTTTGTCTCCCTTTGTGTTTTTTGTTTGTTTGTTTGTTGATTTGTTTCTATTTCCATATTTAAATGCTGGATGGTTTTGTTCAATTCCTTCACCTGTTTAGTTGTGTTTTCCTGTCATTCTTTAAGGGAATTTTGTGTTTCCTCTTTAAGTGCTTCTAATTGTTTACCTGTGTTTTACTGTATTTCCTTAAGGGAGTTATTTATGTCCTTCTTATGTCCTCTCTCAGGGGGTTGGGGATTTAGCTCAGTGGTAGAGCGCTTGCCTAGCAACTGCAAGGCCCTGGGTTCAGTCCCCAGCTCTGAAAAAAGGAAAAAAAAATGTCTTCTCTCATCATCATGATGTGATTTGAAATCCTAATCTTTCTTTACCCCTGTGTTTAGATATCCATTATTTGTTTTGGTGGGAGAACTGGGCTCCAATGATGCCAAGTAATCTTGGTTTCCTTTGCCTAGATTCTTGAGCTTGCCTTTCACCATCGTGTTTTCTCTGATGTTAACTTGTCTTGCTGTTTCTGACAGTGGCCTCATCCTTCTATAAGCCTGTGTGTCAGCATTCCTGTAGACATGTTTTTTTTTTCCTGCTGGACCTAGGAACAGATAGCTGCTCCTCGGTTTGTGTGTCCTCAAGCCTCCAGGTAGGTCGCTTGGAGTAGAAGAGTTGGTCTTACCTCTTCTCTCAGTTGTGTCAGCACTCCTGGCAACTGGCTTTTCAGCTCAGGGGCCAGGCAGAAACCAGAAGGTTCCTGCACCTGACTGCTCCTTGGTTTCCATTCCCAGAGAGTACAGAGGGTACCAGGTGGGTTTCTCTTGGGTTACGAATGTGAAAAGAAGTAGTTGTCTCCTCTGAGCTCTCAGGATTGTGAGCACTTCTGAGAGTCCATCTCTCTCCCACACTAGATTTGGTACAGAGAGCTGTAGGCTGATATTTTCTTTTATTTGGTTTTTGCAAATTTTATTGAGTATTTTTGCATCAATATTCATAATGGAAATTGGTCTGAAATTCTCTTTGTTAAGTCTTTGTGTGGTTTGGGTATAAGCATAGTTGTGGTTTCATAGAAGGTATTGGGTAGTGCTCTTTCTGCTTCTGTTTTGTGGAATAGTTTTGACAGTATTGGTATGAGTTCTTCCTTGAAGGTCAGATAGAGTTCTGCACTAAACCCATCTGGTCCTGGACTTTTTCTTGTTTAGGTGACTTTTAATGACTGCTTCTATTACTTTTGGGGTTATGGGACAGTTTATATGGGTTATCTGATCCTGATTTAATTTTGGTACCTGGTATATGTCTAGAAAATTGTCCATTTCATCCAGATTTTTCAGTTTTGTTGAGTATAGGCATTTGTTGTAGGATCTTATGATTTTTTTAAATTTCCCCAGATTCTGTTGTTCTATTTCCCTTTTTGTTTCTAAATGTGTTAATTTGGATACTGTCTCTGTGCTCTCTGGTTAGTCTGGCTAAGGGTTTATCTATCTTGTTGGTTTTCTCAAAGAACCATCTACTGGTTTTGTTGATTATTTATTAAGTTGTTTTTGGCTAAGGGTTTATCTATCTTGTTGGTTTTCTCAAAGTACCATCTACTGTTTTTTTTGAGTATTTATTTAGTTCCTTTTGTTTCTACTTTCTTGATTTCAGCCCTGCCATCTACTCCTCTTGTGTGTATTTGCTTCTTTGGTTCTAGAACTTTCAGGTGTGCTGTCAAGCTGCTAGTGTGTGCTCTTTCAGGTTTCTTTTTGGAGGCACTCAGAGCTATGAGATTTCCTCTTACCACTGCTTTCATTGTATGCCTTAAGTTTCTTTATGTTTTGCCTTCATTTTCATAAAATTCTAAAAAAATCTTTAATTTCTTTATTTTTTTGACCAAGTTATTATTGAGTAAAGTAATGATTTCAGCTTCCTTGAGGTTGTGGGCTTTCTGTCATTTTTTTGTTATTGAAGACCAACCAGCCTTAATCTGTGTTTATCTGATAGGATGCATAGGATTATTTCAATCTTCTTGTATCTGTTGAGGCCTTTTTGTGACCTATTATATGGTGAAGTTTGGAGAAGGTGCCATGAATTGCTGAGAAGTTATATTCTTTTGTTTTAAGATGAAATGTTCTATAGATATTGTTTAAATTCATTTGGTTCTTATATTCTGTTAGTTTCACCACATCTCTGTTTAGTTTCTGTTTCTTTGATTTGTCCATTAATGAGAGTGCATTGTTGAAGTCTCCCACTATTATTGTTTGAGGTGCAATGTACAGTTTGGGCTTTCGTAAAGTTTCTATTATGAATGTGGGTGCCCTTGCATTTGTAGCATAAATCTTCAGAATTGAGTATTCATCTTGGTAGATTTTCTTTTGATAAGTATGAAGTGTCCTTCCTAATCCTTCTTGTTAACTTTTGGTTGAAAGTTGATTTTATTTGATGTCAGAATGGCTATTCTAGCTTGTTTCTTCAGACCATGTGCTTTGAAAATTTTTTTCCAGCATTTTACTCTGAGGTAGTGTCTATCTTTGTGAATTTCCTGTATGCAGCAAAATGCTGGGTTCTGTTAACGTATCCATTCTGTTAGTCTATCTCTTTATTGGGGGAATTGATTCCATTGATATTACAAGATATTAAGGAATAGTGATTGTTGCTACCTGTTCTTTTTGTTTTTAGGGGTGGGATTATGTTTGGATGACTATCTTCTTTTGGGTTTGTTGCAAGAAGTTGACTATCTTGGTTTTTCTACTGTGTAGTTTCCCTCTTTGTGTTGGAGTTTTCTAGCTATTATCCTTTTTAGGGCTGGCTTTGTGGAAAATATTGTGTAAATTTGGTTTTCTCATGGAATATCTTGGTTCTTCCACCTATGAAAATTAAGAGTTTTGCTGTGTATAGTTGCCTGGGCTGTCATTTGTGCTCCCTTAGGTTCTATTTGTCATCTGCCCAGGATCTTCTGACTTTCAGAGTCTCTGGTGAGAAGTCTAGTGTAATTCTGATAGGTTTCCTTCTATGTGTTTGCTGACCTATTTTAATTTACTACTACTACTACTACTACTACTACTACTACTACTACTAGTATTACTTTTATTACTACTTCTAATATTATTACTACTACTACTTCTACTACTATTACTACTACTATTCTTCTTACTATTCTTCTTATTATTATTCTTATTAATATTATTATTATACTCCAGATTTTATTTCCCTCAACGTCCATCCTCTGACTCTTCCACAACCAATACTTCCTCCTTGCCTCCCCTCCTTGTCTGCAAAATGTTGTCCCACCTCCACGAGACCTCTAAACTCCCTGAAGCCTCCAGTCTCTTGAGGGTTGGGCACATCTTCTCTCACTTGACCCAGACCAGCTGTCATTTGCTGAATGTGTTGGGAGTCTCATATCAGCTAGTGTAAGTTGCCTGGTTGGTGATCCAGTGTCTGAGAGATCTCCGAGGTCCACGTTGAGACTACTGATCCTCATACAGTGTCGCCCTCCTCAGCTTCTTTCATCTACTCCCTAATTCAACCACTTGGATCAGCAGCTTCTGTCCATTGGTTGGGTGCAAATATCTGCATCTGGCTCTCTCAGCTGCTTGTTGCATCTTTTGGAGGGCAGTCATAACAGTTTCCTTTATGTGAGCGCCCCATGACCTCAGTAATAGTGTCTACCCTTGGGGCCTCCTCTTGAGTGGAATCCCACTTTGCGCTTGTCACAGGACCCTCTTTTCCTCAGGTTCTTCTCCATTTCCATCCCTTTAGTTCTTTCAGACAGGAACAATTATGGGTCAGAGTTTTGACTGTGCGATAGCAACCCCATCCCTCACTTGATGCCCTGTCTTTCTACTGGAGGTGGGCTCTATAATTTCCCTCTTCCCACTGTAGGGCATTTCATCTAGGGTACCCCACTTTGAGTCCTGAAAGTCTCTCACTTCCTTTTTAAGTTGAGAATCTTAGCTCTCTTCTCTACCTATTATCCCTAGGTTTGGTCTTCCCATTGTGTCCTGGATTTCCTGAATGTTTTGGGCCTGGAGCTTTTTGCATTTTACATTATCTTTGATGGTTCTGACAATGATTTCTGTGCTATCTTCTGACCCTTAGATTCTCTCTTCTCTCTAGTATTCTGTTGGTGATCTTGCATCAATGACTCCTGATCTCTTTAGTAGGTTTTCTACCTCCAGTGCTGTCTCCTTCTGTGATTTATTTTTTATTGTTTCTATTTCTATTTTTAGATCCTGGATGGTTTTGTTCAATTCCTTTATCTATTTGGTTGTGTTTTCCTGTAACTCTTTGAGGAATTTTTATTTTTCTTCTTTAAGGGCTTCTACCTGTTTACCTGTATTCTCCTGTATTTCTTTAAAGGAGTTATTTATGTCATTCTTAAAGCCCTCTATCAGCATCTTTATATGTGATTTGAAATCTGAATCTTGTTTGTCAGGCATGTTGGGGTATCTATGACTTGCAGTGGTGGGAGAACTGGGTTGTGGTGATGCCAAGTAGCATGGTTTCTGTTGCTTAGATTCTTGGGCTTCCCTCTCTACTTCTTATTAGCTCTGGTGCTCGTTGGTCTTGCTGTCTTTCACTGGTGATTGTTCCTCCAGTGAGCTTGTGAGCCTCTGATCTTAGGTCTGTCAGCATTCCTGGGAGACCAACTCTCTGAGCAGTAGTGGTGTGCAGAGAGCTGTGATATTAGGTTTTTCAGCACTTCTGGGATACCAGTTATGCCAGGGTGGGTTTTGTGTGTGGAGACTGTGGTAAAGCTTAGCTCCAGGTTGCTGATGGAAACTGGAAGGATCCTGTCCCTGGCTGCTTTTTGGTTCCTGTGCCCTGTGGGCTCCTGGCAGTTCCCTCTTTAGCCAGTTATTGGAGCAAAAGTGGTGGTCTCACCTGTGACCTTAGGAGTAACAGCCCTCCAGGCATATCACCTCTTTCTAGGCAGGGTTTGGATAGGGAGTGCTGGTGCACAGCCATAGCTCCAGGGCACAGATATAATTTCTGTTTCTTATGGATTATCATTTATAAGAAGTTAAAGATTTTACCAGGAAAATTATAATATTTTCACCTCTGTCTTCAATTTGCCCAATTTTGACAAGAATGCAATTTTATTTCTCAAGCTTAAACTTTCTTTAAACTGTTGAGGTCGGAAAATACCTATATGTCTTCCAGGAAATCTGCATGTGGAGCCTAATCATATGGCAACGCTAAACTCTGAAAGGTATTTATTATACTGTTGCATTTGTTTCAATTTTGTTGTTTCTACATGAGTATAGAAGACTTTAAAACAAGAAGCATCATTATCAAAAATTCTACACATTTTAGGATGGGAATTACCTATTAGTACATTCTAACATCAACAAAATTTTCAAATTTCTTCTGTTACTGAAAGTCCTGCACCAGATTTTTGCCTAGTCTATCACCATACTCTGTCTTTTGTTACCACTTTTACAATCTTTGTTATGTAGCTTTTTAAACATTTTAAGTTCTAACTCAAATCTGACCTCTTTTTTGGCTATCTTATTCTGAACCTTTATGTGTTAATTTTTCTCATCATCTGCACTGCAATGAACTATCCATAATTGCTTAATTGTCGTGCCTACCTCGGCCAGCAAGGAAGACGCAACACGGTCGGATTCTTCTCAACAGTCTTTATTGCAGGACCACCTCATTGCTGATCCGGGGACCTCCAGCGGCAAAATCGCTCGCCTTATATACACAGCAGGCTGAGGCTATGCTAATTGTCCTTCAGGGATTGGCAGAGCATGAATCTCTCATTAGCATATTAACGTCCTGGCCAACTGACCCCAGGTGCAAAACCCGCACATGTGCAGTACCGTTGTTCACCACAGGAGGGCGCCAGATCACCTCATTATCCTATGGCCGCCCTGGCACGGGGACAAGCCTGCGCATGCAGGATAAGTCGTTTACTACCAGACGGGACTGGATGTCGGCGCCACCTTTGTTTTACCACGCCGCTCCCTACACTTAATAACATTTTTAATAATTGCCTACATGAAGAAAAGTGAAAAGGAAAACATTAAATATCTAAACATATGAGCACACATATCTTCACTATGAATGCATGCTATCTATTTGTTTCTGATATTTTTCATTAATTTATACATTTAATTATTGTATGTATATACAGAACAACTTGGCTTGAAAGTCAGTGATTCTTCTGCCTCAGCCTCTTGAGAACTTGGGAGACATCTATGAGCCACCACACCCAGGTCATTTATGTATTTATTTCTGTAAAAATCTTGATCTCAAGTTTGCATTGAACTCATGTTCCTTCTGTCTCAGCCTCCCTTGTGCTGCCTTCTGCCATTATACCAGCTAGGTTCTGACAAACTTTCTTAAGAGTAATCTTACAGGACCTTTTGATTTTAATTTACAGTGGAAGACACCAGCCTTTAAAACACTCTACAAGTAATTTTGTGAAGTTTCTACAAATAACATGGCCACAAAATTAATTAATTAATTAATTTGTACTCAAATAAAACTAAAGTCAGAGATTTGTTTATCTTTTATCTTTTATATCCTAGGCTGTCCTTGAATTCACAATATAGCCAAGTTTATCTCCTCAATTTCTGATTCTCCTACCTTCATTCTGGGAGTAGACATCTGTGCTACCTCATAGGGTTTATTCAATGCTGGTGCTCAAACCTAGGGCAACTAGACAAATACTCTTCCAACTGGACTATATCTGTAGTCCTTTGAGAATCTTAAAGTTAAGAAAGTCTTTGAAATAACACAAACCTCCCTATAGGTTCATGTTAAAATTATTAAGTACTAATAAAACTGAGCATTGATTAGGGAGGGGAAAATGAATTGATACTTAGTCTTGGCAGAGACAGGAACAAGAACACACAGTGTACATTGGAGAAGGCACTAAGCATAGAAGTTAATGAGGAGAGGGAAGAGTAAAGACTGTATGAGCTGTGGAACCCAGTGAAGAATGCAATGAAACTCTTCCCAAAATTCAAGAACTTTAGGACCAGAGATAGCTAAGCATTAAGTCTAGCATAACCTGCATGTCTATGAGACCAGTCTTGGGGGATAACAACTGCATTCTTTACAGGTACTATGTTTTTTCTTCTGTGTCTGAAAGTAGACCCTATATTTCCCAGTGCTTATAAATGTAACAGGGTTTACAAGGCAATCAAAGACATTATTTAAACCAGGCTTAGTGGGTTACACCTATAATCCCAGGTATATAATAAAGCTATATAATAAGTTCCAGGACAGGCTATGCTGTAAAGTATAATCCTTTATCAAAAATAAAATAAAGGGTCATGATGAAGGCTCAGTGGTTAAAGACATTTGCTGTCAACACTGATCATCTGGCCTTGGAACACACACGATGAAAAGGAAAGTACCAACTTCCACAAATTGTCCCTGAGTTCCACATATGTGCATGCACACATAGACAGAGAATAAGTAATAAAAATAAAATAAAAGACTCAGAGTAAGGGTATAAGTCCCATAGGCTCACAAGTCGCAGTGATGGTTAAGTCTGGCTTCTTTTTTATTTATCTATTTTTTCATCTTAATTAAATTGTGTATTTCTTATTTATATTTCAAATGTTATTTCCTTTCCCGGTTTCCAGGCCAACAGCCCCCTAACCCCCTCCTTCCCTTCTATGTGGGTGTTCCCCTCCCCATCCCTCCCAAATTACTGCCCTCCTCCAAACAATCCCATTCACAAGGGGTCCAGCCTTGGCATGGCCAAGGGCTTCCCCTTCTACTGGTGCCCCTACTAGGCTATTCATTGCTACCTATGAATTTGGAGCCCAGTGTCAGTCTATGTATAGTCTTTGTGTAGTGGCTTAGTCCTTGGAAGCTCTGGTTGGTTGGCATTGTTGTTCATATGGGGTCTCAAGCTCTTCAGCTCTTTCGGTCCTTTCTCTGATTCCTTCAACAGGGGTCCAGTTGTCAGTTCAGTGGTTTGTTGCTAGCATTCTCCTATGTATTTGCCATGCTCTGGCTGTGTCTCTCAGGAGAGATCTACATCCGGTTCCTATCAGCCAGCACCTCTTTGCTTCATCCGTCTTACCTAGCTTGGTGGCTGTATATGTATGGGCCACATGTGGGGCAGGCTCTGAATGGGCATTCCTTCAGCCTCTGTTCTAAACTTTGCCTCCCTATCCCCGCCTAAGGGTATTCTTGTTCCACTTTTAAAGGAAGAATGAAACATCCTAATTTTGGTCGTCCTTCTTGAGTTTCATAGGTTCTGTGAACCTTGGGTAATTCGAGCATTCGGGCTAATAGCCACTTATCAATGACTGCATATCATGTGTGTTTTTCTGTGATTGGGTTACCTAACTCAGGATGATATTTTCCAGTTCCATCTATTTGCCTATGAATTTCATGAAGTCATTGAATTTGATAGCTGAGTAGTATTCCATTTTGTAAATGTAGAACATTTTCTGTATCCATTCCTCTGTTGAAGGGCATCACGTTCATTCCAGCTTCTGGCTATTATAAATAAGGCAGCTATGAACATAGTGGAGCATGTGTATTTGTTGTATGTTGGACCATCTTTAGGGTATATGCCCAAGAGTGGTATAGCTGGGTCCTCAGGTAGATCAATGTCCAATTTTCTGAGTAACCTCCAGATTGATTTCCAGAATGGTTGTACCAGTCTGCCATCCCACCAAAAATGGAGGAGTGTTCCTTTTTCCACATCCTCAACAGCATCTGCTGTCGCTGGAGTTTGCGATTTAGACTTTCTGATTGGTGTGAGGTGTTGTTTTGATTTACGTTTCCCTTATGACTAAAGATGTTGAACATTTCTTTAGGTGCTTCTCAGCCATTTGATATTCCTCAGCTATGAATTCTTTGTTTAGCTGTGAACCCCATTTTAATAGGGTTATTTGTCTTCCTGCAGTCTAACTTTGTGAGTTCTTTGTACATTTTGGATATAAGCCCTCTATCAGTTGTAGGATTGGTAAAGATCTTTTCCCAATCTATTGGTTGTGGTTTTGTCCTAACCACAGGATCCTTTGCCTTACAGAAGCTTTGCAGTTTTATGAGATCCCATTTGTCCATTCTTGATCTTAGAGCATAAGCCATTGGTATTTTCTTCAGGAAATTTTCTCCAGTGCCCATGTGTTCGACATTCTTCCCTACTTTTTCATCTCTTAGACTGAGTGTGTCTGGTGTGACATGGAGGTCCTTGATCCACTGTGACTTAAGCTTTGTACAGGGTGATAAGCATGGATCAATCTGCTTTCTTCCACATGCTGACCTCCAGTTGAACCAGCACCATTTGCTGAAAATGCTATCTTTTTTCCATTGGATGGTTTGGCTCCTTTGTCAAAAATCAAGTGACCATAGGTGTGTGGGTTCATTTCTGGGTCTTCAATTCTATTACACTGGTCTATCTGCCTGTCTCTGTAACAATACCATACAGTTTTTATCATTATTAGTGTGTAATATTGCTTGAGTGCAGGGATAGTGATTCTCCTGGAAGTCCTTTGATTGTTGAGGATAGTTTTAGCTATCCTGGTTTTTTGTTATTCCAGATGAATTTGCAAATTGTTCTGTCTAACTCTTTGAAGAATTGGATTGGTATTTTGATGGGGATTGGATTAAATCTGTAGATTGCTTTTGGTAAAATGGTCATTTTTACTATATTAATCCTGCCAATCCATGAGCATGGGAGATCTTTCCATCTTCTGAGATCTTCTTCAATTTCTTTATTCAGAGGCTTGAAGTTCTTATCATACAGATCTTTCTCTTGCTTAGTAAAGTCATACCGAGGTATTTTCTATTATTTGGGACTATTATGAAGGGTGTGATTTCCCTAATTTCTTTCTCAGCTTGCTTCTCTTTTGTGTAGAGGAAGGGTACTGATTTATTTGAGTTAATTTTATACCCAGCAACTTTGCTGAAGGTGTTTATCAGGTTTAGTAGTTCTCTGGGGATCACTTAAGTATGTAATCATATCGTCTGCAAATAGTGATATTTTGAGTTCTTCCTTTCCAAACTGTATCCATTTGATCTCCTTTTGTTGTCTGATTGCTCTGGCTAGGACTTCAAGAACTATATTGAATAAGTAGGGAGAGTGTCTACTTATTCAGCCTTGTCTAGTTCCTGATTTTAGTGGGATTGCTTCAAGTTTTTCTCCATTTAGTTTAATGTTAGATACTGGTATCTGACTTTTACTATGTTTGGGTATGGGCCTTGAATTACTATTCTTTCCAGGACTTTTATCATGAATGTGTGTTGAATTTTGTCAAATGCTTTCTCAGCATCTAATGAAATGATCATGTGGTTTCTATCTTTCAGTTTGTTTATATAGTGGAATACGTTGATGGTTTTCCATATAGTAAACCATCTCTGCATACCAGGGATGAAGCCTACTTGATCATAATGGATGATTATTTTGATGTATTCTTGAATTCGTTTTGCAAGCATTTTATTGAGTATTTTTGCGACAATATTCATAAGGACATTGGTCTGAAGTCGCTTTGTGTTAGGTCTTTGTGTGATTTAGGTATAAGAGTAATTGTGGCTTCATAGAAGGTATTCGGTAGTGCTCCATCTTTTTCAATTTTGTGGAATAGTTTGGATAGTATTGGTATGAGGTCTTCTATGAAGGTCTGATAGAATTCTGCACAGAATTCTGGACCTGGGCTCTTTTGGGTTGGGAGACTTTTAATGACTGCTTCTATTTCTTTAGGAGTTATGAGGATGTTTAAGTTGTTTATCTGTTCCTGATTTAACTTTGGTACCTGATATCTCTCTAGGAAATTGTCCATTTCCTCCAAATTTTCCAGTTCTGTTGAATATAGGCTTTTGTGGTAGGATCTGATGATTTTTTGAATTTCCTCTGATTCTGTTGTTATGTCTCCCTTTTCATTTCTGATTTTGTTAATTTGGACACACTCTTTGTGTCTTCTTGTTAGTCTGACTGAGGGTTCATCTATCTTGTTGATTTTTGTCAAAGAACCAGCTATTGATTCTGTTGATTGTTTGTATAGTTTTTTTTTGTTTGTTTGTTTCTACTTGGTTGATTTCAGCTCTGAGTTTGATTATCTCCTGCCTTTTACTCCTCCTGGGTGTATTTGCTTCTTTTTGTTCTAGAGCTTTTAGGTGTGCTGTCAAGCTGCTGATATATGCTCTCTCCTGTTTCTTTCTGCAGTCACTCAGATCTATGAGTTTTCCTCTTAGCACAGCTTTCATTTTGTCACATAAGTTTGACATGTTGTACCTTCATTTTCATTAAATTCTAAGAAGTCTTTAATTTCTTTCTTTATTTCTTCCTTGACCAGGTTATGATTGAGTACAGCATTGTTCATCTTCCATGTATATGTGGGCATTGAAGACCAGCTTTAGCCCGTGGGTGTCTGATAGGTTTCCGGGGATTATTTCTATCTTTATGTATATGTTGAGGCCTGTTTTGTGCCCAATTATATGATCAATTTTGGAGAAAGTACCATGAGGTGGTGAGAAGAAGGTATATCCTTTTGTTTTAGGAAAGTATGTTCAATAAATATCTGTTATGCCCATTTGGTTCATGACTTCCGTTAGTCTGTCTACATCTCTGTTTATTTTCTGTTCTCATGATCTGTCCATTAATGAGCGTCGGGTGTTGAAATCTCCTATTATTATTGTGTGAGGTGCAATGTGTGCTTTGAGTTTTAGTAAGGTTTCTTTTATGTATGTAGGTGCCGTATTTGGAGCATAGATATTTAGGATTGAGGATTCATCTTGATGGTTTTTTCCTTTGATTAATATGAAGTCTCCTTCCTTATCTTTTTTGATGACTTTTGGTTGAAAATCGATTTTATTTGATATTAGAATGGCTACTCCAGGTTGTTTCTTCAGACCACTTGCTTGGAAATTTGTTTTCCAGTCTTTTAGTCTGAGGCAATGTCTGTCTTTGTCTCTGAGGTATGTTTCCTGTAGTCAGCAAAATGATGGGTCCTCATTACATATCAAGTTTGTTAATCTGTATCTTTTTATTGGGGAATTGAGTCCATAGATGTTGAGAGATATTAAAGACTAGCGACTGTTGTTTCCTGTTTGCTTTGTATTCAGAGTTGAGATTATGATTGTGTGCTTGTCTTCTCTTTGTTTTCTTGCAAAAGGATTCGAGTCTTGCTTTTCTAGGGTGTATCTTGCATCTTCTGTTGGATTTTACCATTTATTATAGTTTGTAGGGCTTGATTTGTAGAAAGATATTTTATAAATTTGGTTTTCTCATGGAATATCTTGGTTTCTCCATTTATGTTAATTGAGTGTTTTGCTGGATACAGTAACCTGGGCTGACACATGTGTTCTCTTAGGGTCTGTACGACATCTGTCCAGGATCTTCTAGCTTTCATAGTCTCTGGTGAGAAATCTGGTGTAATTCTGATAGGTCTGCCTTTCTATGTTACTTGACCTCTTTCCCATATTGCTTTTAATATTCTTTCTTTGTTTTGTGCATTTGGTGTTTTGACTATTATGTGATGGGCGGAGTTTCTTTTCTATTTCCAATCTATTTGGAGTTCTGTAGACTTCTTGTATGTTTATTATGGGCATCTCTTTCTTTAGCATAGGGAACTTTTCTTCTATGATTTTGTTGAAGATATTTACTGGCCCTTTGAGTTGGGAGTCTTCACTTTCTTCTATACCTATTATCCTTAAGTTTGAGCTTCTCATTGTGTCCTGGATTTCCCATATGGATTGGGCCAGTAGCTTTTTTTTTCTCCATATTTATTAAATTGCATATTTCTTATTTATATTTCAATTGTTATTACGTTTCCCAGTTTCCAGGCCAACATCCCCCTAACCCATCTCCCCCTACTATATGGGTGTTCCCCTTTCTATCTTACCCCCATTACTGCCCTCCCCCCAACAATCTCGTTCAATGGGGGTTCAGTCTTGGCAGGACCAAGGACTTCCCATTCCTCTGGTGCCCTTACTAGGCTATTCATTGCTACCTATGAATTTGGAGCCCAGTGTCAGTCCATGTATAGTCTTTGTGTAGTGACTTAGTCCTTGGAAGCTCTGGTTGGTTGGCATTGTTGTTCATGTGGGGTCTCAAGCTCTTCAGCTTTTTCAGTCCTTTCTCTGATTCCTTCAACAGGAGTCCAGTAGTCAGTTCCGTGGTTTGCTGCTGGCATTCGCCAATGTATTTGCCATATTCTGGCTGTGTCTCTCAAGAGAGATCTACATCTGGTTGCTCTCAGTCTGCACTTCTTTGCTTCATCCATCTTATCTTGTTTGGTGGCTGTATATGTATGGGCCACATATGGGGGAGGCTCTGAATGTGTGTTCCTTCAGCCTTTGTTCTAAAATTTACCTCCCTATTTCATCCCAAGGCAATTATTGTTCCCCATTTAAAGAAGGAGGGAAGCATTTGCATTTTGGCCATCCTTTTTGAGTTTCATGTGTTGTGTGCATGTACGGTAATTTGACCATTTGAACTATTATCCACTTACCAATGAGAGCATATCATGTGTGTTTTTCTGTGATTGGGTTACCTCACTCAGGATGATATTTTCCAGTTCCATCCATTTGTCTATGAATTTCATAAAGTCGTTGTTTTTGATAGCTGAGTAATATTCCACTGTGTAGATGTACCACATTTTCTGTATCCATTCCTCTTTTGAAGGGCAACTGGGTTCTTTCCAACTTCTGGGCCAGTAGCTTTTTTTGTTTTACAGTATCTTTGACAGTTGTGTCAATGATTTCTACTGAATCTTCTGTTCCTGAAATTTTCTCTTCTATGTCTTGTATTCTGTTGGTGATGCTTGCATCTATGGCTCCTTTTCTCTTCATTTGGTTTTCTATATCCAGAGTTCTCTCCCTTCGTGTTTTTATTCATTGTTTCTATTTCCAATTTCAATTCCTTCACCTGTTTGATTGTGTTTTCCTGGAATTCTTTCAGGGATTTTTGTGTTTCCTCTCTAAGGGCTTCTCCTTGTTTACTTTTGTTTTCCTGCATTTCTGTAAGGGAGTTCTTTATGTCTTTCTTAAAGTCTTCCATCATCATAATCAAATGTGATTTTAAATCTAGATCTTGCTTTTCTGGCATGTTTGGATATTCAGTGTTTGCTTTGTTGGGAGAATTGGGCTCTGATGGTGCCATGTAGTCTTGGTTTCTCTTGCTTGGGTTCCTGGGCTTGCCTCTCACCATCAGGTTGTCTCTGGTTTTACCTTGTTCTGCTATTTCTGACAGTGGCTTATAGGCCTGTGTGGCAGGAGGGCTGTAGACCTGTTTTCCTGTTTCCTTTTAGCCAGTCATGAAAACAGAGTGTTTTGCTTTCAGGCTTGTAGTCTTTCCTGTCTACTGGACTTCAGCTGTATCTGTGGGTGTGTGTCATGAGCCTACCAGGTAGGTCAGTTTGAGCAGGAAAGTTGATCTTACCTCTGGTCTCGGGCCTTAAGTCACTCCTTCGAGCTGGGTTTCAGCTCTCCATGAGGGCAGCAACCAGAAGGGCCTGCCCTTCCTTCTCTGGGGTCCCTGTGCACAGGAGGCCCAGATGCCACTAGGCATTTTCCTCTAGGTTCAGAAATGTGGGCAGAGAGTAGTCTCCTCTGGTTTCCCAGGGGTGTCTGCCCCTCTGAAGGTCTTGCTTTCCCTCTCACAGTATTTGGGTGCAGAGAGCTGTTTGACCAGGTCCCTTCTGCTCCAGGCCCAGTCTGTACTGCAGGGCTCCTGCAGCTTGTGTGCCCCTATCTTCCTGTTCCCAGAGGCCCTATACAGTTTCCTCTTGGGCCAGGGATGTGGGCAATGGTGGGCAGAAGTGGTGGTCTCTCCTGACCTGGAGTCTCAGGATTTCCCACACATCTGGGCAATGAGTTATCTCTCCCACGGGGTTTGGGAGCAGGAAGCTGTGGCCTATCTCTCTACTTGTAATAAAGTCTTTTCTAAATATTTATTCACAAGCTTCAACATTCACTAAATAACAATTCTGGCATTTTAATGTGTTTTATCCACATTATCTTAATTTTCTGGGCACCGTACATTATTAAAAGTAAAGGAGAAATTAAGGCTTCAAAACTACCACAATAAGATTCATAAAGCATATCAGAATTTGTTTCAGTTATTTAACTACCAGAAGTGCTTTGTTACTCCAGTGACTTGTTCTTTTCCTTAGGAAATTGAAGACTAGCTTTATAGTAACAAGATGGATAGAATTTGTATAGTCTGTGGAATAGAATTGCAAGCTTTCTGCTATAGTGTTGTTCAATTGATTTTCATGAAACAACACTATTTTTCTTTAATTCATAATGTGATATATTACAAATTATTCTGTACTGAGCATCAATTTTATTCAATGTTCAGGACTACCTTATTTGTTGCTTAAATTAATTATTTAGTTGCAATTTTTCTTAGAAGAATCATGCAAATAAGGTGTAAATAGGGTGTTTTTTTGTTTTTTGTTTTCCAGTGGGAGTTATAACTCAGCAATCTCTTTGTATAGGAGTGATAAAAACAATCAAATGTTGTCAAGCTAGAACAATGTACACAAGAATTTAATTTGATGTCCCATGAGGGGTATGTTTTCTCTATGCTCAACCCTTAGAGGCAATCAGGGTAAATTACCAAATTATACGAAAAGCCAGGCTAGATAAAGATTATATTTTCTTTTTCTTGTTAAGATATATCTGATACAAGGATAGGAGAATTATTAATCACAGTGTATTTTATAAAAAAGCCATTTAATAAACCCTGAAGTTCTATTAATTCCTCTCAAAGGGAACTTTTACAGGTTTTGGAAAACTAATTTGAATCATATTTTTCATGTTTAGTGCTTGCATTCATTGAAATTCACAGGTCCTTTTTAGCATTCAGTATTAAATAACTGAAGGGAACACACCCTATCTAATAATCTTTCATTCTCTATGAGCCCTTTACCACCCATTGTAAGGTAAATAAAGATGAAATTATTAATTCACCCAGAAAAAAAGGACTTAAAGTTTATTTGATTCTAGATAGGAATGAAAATGTTCATCTCTTTTACAAGGTTGATTTTAAGGCTCTCTTTTTAGTAAATTACCATAAAAGCAATACTTCATGAATCACTATGCTTTATCATATATATATATATATATATATATAATATGCTGAAACAAAGACAAATAAAAAAGCATCAATAATAGATTTGTTTATTGCAATAGTGACATTAGGCCATGGTGAGGAAAGTCTTTCTTCTAAGCTATTAACCTATGAATCATAACACCAGACTCCACGGAAAAACACAGTAAAGTATTACATTTCTACCCAACTACACAATGTATTTTCTTTTACCTTTACAAACACATTAAGAAAAAAACTTTAAATTCCTTTCCATCAATTCTTTGTCCTATGTACTTTTGCCAAAGACAACAGGAACATAATGTGCTACAAGGACCATAAAACAGTTTTCTACATGACTTTCATAAAATAGTCTAGGAATTTATAGGAGATTTATAAAAGTTAGGCCTGACTTAGAATTTCAAAGCAATATGGCAAGAAAAAAATTTAGATGGAGGATAGATTTCAAAAGGCATTTAAAGGATAGATTTTAAAGGCAATCTGAAGGAAAATATGAGTCAGAGAAGGATATTTAAAATATTAATTTCAATGAACTGTAATTACTGTACAACTGTCTTCCTGGTGACCTTTTTTCATTTTTTCTACACTGTTCAGAATTTTTGAAAAATGTACTGTTTAACATTTTGACCATAAGAATAACCACTATTAATTAAATTCATTTTTGTAAGTTTCACACACACACACACACACACACACACACACACACACACACACACAAACTTGGAGGCATTGTAGCACTTTGTAATCTAGATTAGTCTTTCACTCATTATGAAGCTATGAAGCCCAGGCTGACATTAGAAATGAGCAGCAATTAGATGTCCTCAGTCCTCTACTGTGCTGAGATTACATGGTCTAACACCACATCCAAATCACATACTTCTTATTTTTCAAACAACATGTACAAGTGGGATAGCCTTATAAGTCCTTGATGCATAATCATGGCGTCTGGAGTTCAGGTGTCCACACAAACATTACCTGACCAGCATTGTTCAAACATCTGTAATCCCAGTTCCAAGAGAACTAACACCATTTTCTGGCCTATATGAGCATACTTGCACATACATGGGTATGCATTAACATAGATACTCAGACAAACAGACATGAACACAAATACACACAATACACACACACACACAATTCATAGATAAATCCATAAAATAAATAATTCTTTCATGTTTAACCATCAAACTAAGAATTCTATTTCATAAGTGGTGCAATGTGTAGACTTTTAAATTTGTACATTATTTTCATTTGCCAATTCAATGTATCAAGCATTGCAATGGTCACTGATAAGGTGTGGAATAAAAAGAAAGATATGCATGTGCATATACATTTGGAGAAATAAATGCCTTTCATTCTTCCTTACTTTTGTACAAAATATGAAAAATCAAATATCTTACAATATGAACCATCATTACCAAAGACATGATCTTGTTATTTGCAAGTTAACCAAGCATATGTAATCTTACTATAATCCTTGGTATTGGTTCATATTTATAGCTTCAGTATCTGCCTGGATTATTTTCTTTTCTTTCAGCAGCTCTAGCATTCACTAATCACTCTCATCCTCTAATACAGAAAAACTATTTTCATATCCAAGGATCTTCTTTAATTCTTATCTTTAGTTTTTTCTCCATCTTTATTAACTTGAATATTTCTTATTTGCATTTCAATTGTTATTCCCTTTCCCGGTTTCCAGGTGAACATCCCCCTAACCCCTACCCCTCCCCTTCTATATGGATGTTCCCCGCCCTATCCTTCCCCCATTACTGCCTTCCTCCCAATAATCACATTCAGTGGGGGTTCAGTCTTGGCAGGACCAAGGGCTTCCCCTTTCACTGGTGCCCTTACTAGGCTATTCATTGCTACCTATGCAGTTGGAGCCCAGGGTCAGTTCATGTATAGTCTTTGGGTAGTGGCTTAGTCTCTGGAAGCTCTGGTTGGTTGGTATTGTTGTTCATATGGGGTCTCAAGCTCCTT
Organism: Rattus norvegicus; assembly: GCF_021556685.1. NCBI lineage: Eukaryota > Metazoa > Chordata > Mammalia > Rodentia > Muridae > Rattus > Rattus norvegicus. Next base: position 54,667,523 of record NC_141554.1, on the reverse strand, counting down.
CAAGCTCTTTCAGTTCTTTTTCTGATTCCTTCAATGGGGGTCCTGTTCTCAGTTCAGTGGTTTGCTGCTGGCATTTGCTTATGTATTTGCCTTATTCTGGCTGTGTCTCTCAGGAGAGATCTACATCCGGTTCCTGTCAGCCTGCACTTATTTGCTTCATCCATCTTACCTAGTTGGGTGGCTGTATATGCATGGGCCACATGTGGGGCAAGCTCTGAATAGGTGTTCTTTCAGCCCCTGTTCTAAACTTTGCCTCCCTATTCTCTCCCAAGGGTATTCTTGTGCCCCTTTTAAAGAAGGAGTGAACCATTCACATTTTGGTCAACCTTCTTGACTTTCATGTGTTCTGTGTATGTAGGGTAATTTGAGCATTTGGGCTACTAACTACTTATCAATGAGTGCATACCATGTATATTTTTCTGTGATTGGGTTACCTCACTCAGGATGATATTTTCCAGTTCCATTCATTTGTCTATGAATTTCATAAAGTCATTGTTTTTGATAGCTGATTAGTATTTCATTAGGTAGATGTACAACATTTTCTGTATCCATTCCTCTATTGAAGGGAATCTGGGTTCTTTCCAGCTTCTGGCTATAAATAAATAAGGCTGCTATGAACATAGTGGATCATGTGTCTTTTGTTATATGTTGGGGCATCTTTTGGGTATATGCCCAAGAGAGGTATAGCTGGGTCCTCAGGTAGTTCAATGTCCACTTTTCTGAAGAACCTCCAGACTGATTTCCAGAATGGTTGTACCAGTCTGCAATCCCAGAAACAATGGAGGAGTGTTCCTCTTTCTCCACATCCTCGCCAGCGTCTCCTGTCACTGGAGTTTTTGATCTTAGCCATTCTGACTGGTGTGAGTTGGAATCTCAGGGTTGTTTTGACTTGCATTTCCCTAGGATCTTCTTTTGTTTATTTTAAAATTTTATTTTCATGGATATTTTATGTATTTACATTTCAAATGTTATCCCATTTTCCCCGTTCCAATATTCCCTCCCCTCCCCCTGCTTGTATGATGATGCTCCCAGTCCCACCAACCTACTCCCACCTCAAGTCCTTGCCATTCCCCTACATTGTGGAAATGATCCTTCACATGACCATGGCCTTCTTCTCCTATTGATGCCATCTTCTGCTGCATATGTGACTGGAGCCAAGGGTAAAATGTGTACTCGTTGGTTGGTGGTTTAGTCACTGGGAGCTTTGGTAGGGTCTGATTGGTTAATGTTATTGTTCTTTCTATGGGTTGCAAACCCCTTCAGCTCCTTCAGTCCTTTATCTACTGCTTTCATTTGTGCTTGTCTTGTTCATTAAAATGGCTAGCTGCAAGCATCCTCGTCTATATCAGTAAGGCTTTTGAAAAGCCTCTCAAGAGTCATCCATATCTGGCTCCTGACAGCAAGCACTTTTGGGCCTTAGCAATAGTGACTGGGTTTGGTGGCTGCACATGGTATGGATCTCCAGGTAGGGCACTCTCCAGATGACTTATACTTCAGTTCCTCCTCCAGTTTTTGTCCCAATATTCCTTCCCATAAATATTTTTTCTCCCTTCTAAGAAGGACTGAAGCATCCATTTTGGTCTTCCTTCTTCTTGAACTTCATATGATCTCTGAATTATTCCTTAGGTATTCCAAGCATATGGGCTAATATCCAAATATTAGTGAGTAAATATCATGTGTGTACTTTTTACTCCATTGTGTAAATGTACTATGTTTTCTGTATCCATTTTTCTGTTGAAGGACATCTGAGTTCTTTCCAGCTTCTGGCTATTATAAATAAGACTGCTATGAACATAGTGGAACATGTGTCCTTGTTATATGTTGAAGCATCTTTTGGGTGTATGGCTAGGAGTAGTATACCTGGGTCTCGGGTAGTACTATGCCAATTTTCCTAGGAACCCAGAATGATTTCCAGAGTGGTTTTACTAGCTTGCAACCCCACCAACAATGGAGAAATATTCCTCTTTCTCCCCATCCTCGCCAGCATCTGTTGTCACCTGTGTTTTTTGATTTTAGCCATTCTGACTGGTGTGAGGTGAAATCTCTTGGTTGTTTTGATTTGCATTTCCCTGATAACTAAGGATGTTGAACATTTCTTTAAGTGCTTCTTAGCCAGTTGGCATTCCTTAGTTGAGAATTCTTTGTTTATCTCTGTACCCCAGTTTTTTACAGGGTTATTTGGTTCTCTAATGTTGAACTTCCTGAGTTTTTTGTATATATTGAGTATTAGCCCTCTATCAGATGTAGAATTGATAAAGAATTTTTCCAAATCTGTTGTTGCTGTTTTGTCTTATTGACAGTGTCCTTTTCTTACAGAAGCTTTGCAGTTTTATGAAGTCCCATTTGTCAATTCTTGATCTTAGAGCATGAGCCATTGGTGTTCTGTTCAGGAAATATTCCTCAGTGCCTTTGTGTTTGAGGGTCTTCTCCACATTTTCTTCTATTAGTTTAAGTGTATCTGGTTTTATGTGGAGGTTCTGCATCCTTGAGCTGTATACAGGGTGATAAGAAGGGATTGATTTGCATTCTTCTACATGCTGATTGCCAGTTGAACCAGCACAATTTGTTGAAAATGCTATCTTTTTTCTACTGGATGGTTTTATTTCCTTCATCAAAGTTGAGGTGACCATAGGTGTGTGGGTTCATTTCTGCATCTTGATTTCTATTCCATTTATCTACCTGCCTGTCTCTATACAAAATACCATACAGGTTTTATCACTATTTTTCTGTAATACAACTTGAGGTCAGGGATGGTGATACCCCCAGAAATTCTACTGGTTTGATGTATATTGCTTTTACTGTGCTCAGCTATGAGCCTTGAATTCCTGATCTTTCCAAGTCTGTTAACATGAAATTTTGAAGAAATGTGTCAAATGCTTTCTCAGCATCTGATGAGATGACCATGTCCTTTTTTTTTCTTTAAGTTTGTTTACATAGTGGATTATGTTGATGTATTTCCATATATTGAACCATCCCTGCATCCCTGGGATGAAGCCTACTTTTTCCTGATGGACGATCATTTTGTTGTGTTCTTGAATTTAGGTTTGCAAACATTTTATTGATTATTTTTGCATTGACATTCATAAGGTAAATTGGTCTGAAATTCTCTTTTTATGTAGGGTCTTTTTCTCGTTTATATATAATCCTAATTGTGGTTTAAAAGAATGAATTTGGTAGTGTTCCTTCTCTCATGTTCCTCCCCCCGCCCACTTTTTTCCCCTCTCTACTGAGCCTGATTAGTCTATTCCCAGAGAGGTTCTACCAGCATCTGAGCACTATAGATGCAGATACTTACAGCCAACCATTGGACTGGACTGAGCCAAGGGACCTTAGTGGAAGAGCTAGGGGAAGGACTGAATGCACTGAAGGGGATTGCATCTCTATATGAACAACAAAATCAACTAAATGGACCATCCAGAGCTCCCAGGGACTAAACCACCAACCAAAAAGTTTACATCGAGGGAGCTAGGACTCCAGATACATATGTAGGAGAGGATGGCCTTATCTGACATCGATGACAGGGGGTGGATGGATGCCCCAGGGTAGGGGATTTTATAGGGGCGAGGTAGGAGTGGGTGAATGTGTGGACTAGTACCCTCATAGGGGCAAATGGGAGGAAGTGAGGGGGATGGGATTGGGTGTTGGTGGAGTGGTAACTGGGAAGGGGGGGCTATCATTTGAAATGTAAATTAATAAAATGACTAATACAAAGAAAGGAATGTTTTCTTAGGGCATTCTTTCCTTGCTAAGAACACATAAAATAATTCATTATCCTAAATTTTCTTCAGTTGAAATGAAATAATTTTTATTTTATGCTCTTACAAAATCATATTTTCTTTATTTTCTTGGTGTTATTTGCATGGCATGAATAGATTCAACAAGAAAATTATATAATGGCTTTTATTTCATATAGTAGAAATCTTTAAACTTTCCCTGTGTTATTTTGGTTGATAATTGTTTACCTTTGTAATGCGTAGCCATTAGCACTGTCCTTGTTCTTTGTCTGCTAGATTCTCATACCACAAACAACATCTATAAGTGGCTGTGACAATCATAATTCTCTGTGCAAAGTAGAATTTCTTGGGTTAAATCAATAGGATTTAGGATTTCTAAATGAAATGGTCAATGTTCTTATGTGTATGAAGAGCAAAATGTGTTTTATATTCATTTGCTTTTTTGGTACTTAAAAATTATCATACAGAATACTGTGTTCCATTTTGAGACTTTTATACATGTAAAAATTTTTATATTTTTTTGTTTATCCTCCCCTGTCCTCCAATGCCTACCCCTACATACCACACAGGTGGGTCTCTTGCTTTCTTTCCAGAAATCCAATGACTTTATACTCTAATAATATCTTCCTTTAAAACAATAATTTAATTCAGAGAGAGAGAGAGAGAGAGAGAGAGAGAGAGAGTGTTTCCATGGAGCATGAGTAGTGGTCATTAGACAGATTGTAGGATATAAATCTCTCATATCACTGTGTGTGTCCTGCAGATTCTACTCAGGTGATTATGTTAAGGGTCAAGATCCTTAATTGACTGATCCATCTTATTGGCCTTATTATATAATTAGTAAATAAATATTATAAAACAGTCTGAAAAGATTACTTTTCCAAATATTGGAGCCATTGAAAAATAGATCTAGGAATTAATTTTTAATATATTACATTTGCTTGCTTGGAAAAATACATCTTGTTTCATACACAAAATGAGAAGTTAATGTAGTTGTTACTTTTTTAAGGGAAGTTAAACATTTGTATCTTAGCAATCTCAAAGTCACCCCACTCAACATGTTTCTCTGGCATTGCTTGGACTCCTGTGATCCAGAACCCCAGGTATGGAACCACAGAGCCAGTCTGCCTTCCTACCTATCAGCAATCCAACTTAATGCATGAACTCTATTATTATATTGTACCCTGTAGCATTGAAAAGTGCTTGCAATCCCCGGAGACTCAGTCTGTCTGTTCACCTTCCAGCCACACTACTACCCACACACTTGAGCTTGAAAGTCATATGCTACAAGAAAAGGGCCTTCAGAGCGATCCTACCACCTCACTTACTAGTCTATTCTGGAACTCTATAGTTTTTTTTAACTCAGAGAACCTATATCCACATTCTCATATCAAGACAGAGTGTTCAAAAGACTGAACACCAAGCACCACTCACCTTAACAATATGACAAACTCTGGTAACAGGAAACAAAGCTCCAAGCACTTAATATAGGAGAGGCAAGATTTGCATACACAAAAAATTACTGAAAAAAATTTAAATACTATCTTGGAGGACATTCATATGTGAATATTAAATTTTAGCAGAGACTTAGTGTTTTCTTATTTGTGCTTACCTATTTTGAATGGCATCTACCCATCTAGATTTCTGCTTAGAGACTGGAAAACCTGAGTCCATGGTTGGTGACTTTGTGGTCCCTATCTAAAGAAGTGTCAGGAGGGAATAGAGTTGCCTGTGTGTCTAGTGTCCCATTGGAGATGAAGCATCACTGTATTGCTGATATGTGTAGAATTTGTAGCTGGAATTTAGTGCCTCTTTTTAGAAAAGGGGCCAAGAAGGGGAAATAGGGGATATAACTAACATAAACTCCTCCAGAAAACTTATGGGTAAACCCAATACGATAGAACCTTTCTAAAATATATACATATATAACAAAAATAATTTAAATAAATTCACTCTGTGACAGAAGGGAAAAACCAACTATAAACAACATGCTAGTAAGTAAAAAGCTTCAAATGGGAATCTGGTTTACTCTTTTGAACTGATAGTGGCATCCCATACACATCCAACACTATAGGATATTGTTGTTGCTCTTACTTACCCTTTGGAACTTGATGGTGAGATCCTATGGGTGAAAATTCCACAAACTTAAGTCTAAAGCAGAGAGATTAGCAGTTACTGACCTAGAAGATTTACCACCACTGCAAAATTTGTTTTGTTTTCATAGTGATGGAAGATGCTATGTGTGCTACCAGAAAAGAAGTCAACAATCTTACACAGCTGTGACCTCTAAGAACAACAGAAATTACTGTTCTAGTAAGATATTCCCAATGGCACAATCATGACATACATATTATTAGAATAACTAGCTACTTTCAGAATAATTGCTTCATGAGACAGAAGGCATACCTGGCACCATTTCAGGGAACAAGAATCTATGGCTAGACAGGTAACATGCCTAAGGGGAGAACCAAGTATTAATATTCTACTAAATGGATGTAGGATTAAAACAACTATTAAAGATTTATTATTATATCCATAGTTTATTGTATCTCTCAACTCTAATCAGAGAAGATTCTGTTTTCAGTACAAAGGGATTAATAAAGAAGCAAAATTTGTCAATATGCACAGACTAATAAATTGCAGAGTATTCAGTATTACATGGAATGTCTATGTGATACTCTTACGCTACATGTAGGGCTCAGATTTCACTGTAGAAGAGTGGGGAAAGGCTGTAAGAGCCAGAAGCCATGGATGTCTGTAAAGAAATAATGGTTTCCTGATACAAAGGGGGAGTTGTACTCATAAACTCTCAATAGTTGTGACAGCATGAACAAATACTGTGCAAGGTCAAACACAAAATCCCAGCATGGAGGTAGATAGGAAGGAAGCACCACCATTAGTTGAACAGCTATTGATATTTAATAGTTGCTGGGAGGAGTCAGTTTTTTGTAAGTTATGACTTTTGAAAGTTGGAAAATACTCAGGGCAGGCCCTACAGCTAAAATTATCTAAGCAACACAAATTAGATTTTATGGGTTAAAAAATATGAAGCTGGTTGGGAGACAGGTGAGAGTGAATCTGATAAGAGTTACACTGAACATTATTAAAAAGTACATTAAATGAAATCCTCAAAGAATTAACACAAATATTATTAAAACATTCCAAAGCAGTAATGTAAGATCAAGTATAAAGTCTACTACTTAAGAACATCTTTATGTTTTAATTTATTCTATCACTATTCAAAACAAGCAAGTAGGATGGTAACATGCACAGTGAAGTATTATATTTAACTCTGCCATATTCGTTTGCTGAATCTGATTTTCTAATAAGCAAACCTTATTTTCTGCATGACTGGGTAAAGAGATTAAGTCTGGAGTACTGAAATTAACACCTGGGTTTGCCAGTGTTTAATGTTTAAAACCTTTAACCACTGAAACCAAAGACTGATACTGTATCTCAGAGTAGTTATGGCTATATAATTTTTACTCATTTTTTTCAAAATAGAAACTCTTCTAATGTGTTTAAAATGTTCATATTCAAAAGGCTTATAAAAAGAGAGTTTGTTATGATCAAAAACTTTCAGTTTTCTGTCTTCAACTTATTACAAAGGACGTCATGTCCTGCAATTCTGTTCCTTTTCTATAATGATAAAATTAATCATAGGTATAATGGTTGTGATTTGTTTGAATCTATCCACTCAACCTATTCTCCCACATGCTATAAACCTATAAACAAATTATCAGTTCTTATGCATGCTTTCATTCAGAATAAGATGGATTTTCTCTTTAAATGTGACAAGGTAGTATTTATAAAGTTGTATATAGTATTTTTGAAACAATACAGGCACCACTTAATTTTTTACATGCATTGAGAATTATAATCCAATATGATTGATTTTATGAAACTGAAGAACACAACTGGGTAAGTGGCTATGAATCAGGCACTATAGTTAGAAAAAGAAGACAGGACTTAGATTTTTTTCCCTTGTTTTCCTCAGTCTTCAATACCTTAAAATTTTATTTTGAATGTTACTCAGGTGACAGCAAATGCTGGTGAGGATATGGAGAAAGAGGAACACTCCTCCATTGTTGTTGGGATTGCAGACTGGTACAACCATTCTGGAAATCAGTCTGGAGGTTCCTCAGAAAATTGGACATTGAACTACCTGAGGATCCAGCTATACCTCTCTTGGGCATATACCCAAAAGATGCCCCAACATATAAAAAAGACATGTGCTCCACTATGTTCATAGCAGCCTTATTTATAATAGTCAGAAGCTGGAAAGAGCCCAGATGCCCTTCAACAGAGGAATGGATACAGAAAATGTGGTACATCTACACAATGGAACATTACTCAGCTATCAAAAACAATGACTTTATGAGATTTGTAGGCAAATGGTTGGAACTGGAAAATATCATCCTGAGTGAGGTAACCCAATCACAGAAAAACACACATGGTATGCACTCATTGATAAGTGGCTATTAGCCCAAATGCTTGAATTACCCTAGATGCATAGAACACATGAAACTCAAGACAGATGATCAAAATGTGAATGCTTCACTCCTTCTTTAAAAGGGGAACAAGAATACCCTTGGCAGGGAATAGAGAGGCAAAGATTAAAACAGAGACAGAAGGAACACCCATTCAGAGCCTGCCCCACATGTGGCCCATAAATATACAGCCATCCAATTAGACAAGATGGATGAAGCAAAGAAGTGCAGACCGACAGGAGCCGGATGTAGATCTCTCCTGAGAGACACAGCCAGAATACAGCAAATTCATAGGCGAATGCCAGCAGCAAACCACTGAACTGAGAATAGGACCCCTGTTGAAGGAATCAGAGAAAGAAATGGAAGAGCTTGAAGGGGCTCGAGATACCATATGAACAACAATGCCAAGCAACCAGAGCTTCCAGGGACTAAGCCACTACCTAAAGACTATACATGGACTGACCCTGGACTCTGACCTCATAGGTAGCAATGGATATCCTAGTAAGATCACCGGTGGAAGGGGAAGCCCTTGGACCTGCTAAGACTGAACCCCCAGTGAATGTGATTGTTGGGGGAAGGGCGGCCATGGGGGGAGGATGGGGAGGGGAACACCCATAACGGATGGGAGGGGTAGGGGTTATGGGGATGTTGACCTGGAATCCTGAAAAAGGAATAACACTCGAAATGTAAATAAGAAATACTCAAGGTAATTAAAAAAATATGGTCTAAGTGTAGAAAAATTATTATTGACATAAGTCAGCAGATGTAGAGATAATCTGCTTGAAACAAACAAAATGATTATCAAACTCACGTTTCTAATATGATCAAATATTACAATGGATCAGCCTATGAGAAAATATATGCACTGTTCTGCTACAGTGATACACTTTTGATCAGGAGGATGGAATTTTATTTAAATACTGAAGTTACATTTTAACCTAAGTGAAAAGAAAAGGATATATATATTCAAATTGGCCAGTAAAATATCTTACACATACATGTGTGTTGTTGGGAGTCAACATTGTTCAAGTAACATATTAGAGTCCAGAATGTCATTATCAGTGATGCTGAGATAATTACTTTTCTCCAGTATCATCATTGCACAAATGGCGTTTTTTTTTTTTCATTGAAATACCAGGATAATCATTCAATTGACTGAATCTTAGGAAGATGACTACTTGAAGTACTACCTTTATGAGAAATATGTAGAAATTCAGTGTTCTGCTAAAATAGCAGACTCACATCTCTTGCCTCAAGTTTCCTCCAGGATATAGGTTTATAAAGGAGAGAAGGAAAATGGCCCATAACATTGTTTTAATTTTATCTCCAGGCTTATAGTAAAATTGTCACATATTAAATGTATGTTTTCTTAAACTCCTGTCTTGGAGATGATTTTTTTTAACTTTCAATGTAAATTTAGATGAGAAACTTATACTTATGTGTAAATTATTTACAAGGTAAGAGTTTCATATTAGATATATGATTTCAATATATAAAATACAAAATTTCACTAGTGATATGGTTATACATATCCTATAAATATGTCCCTACAGGGACAGTTATAAACTTGACTTTTTTCTAAACATTCAATCCCTGTTCCATATGAATTTTATTATATCTATCTGGTACCCAAGAAATGTAAAGTTCATTTCATTTTCTACCTATTCTCTCTCTCTCTCTCTCTCTCTCTCTCTCTCTCTCTCTCTCTCTCTCTCTCTCTCTCTCTCTCTTTCCCTCACCCTTTCTACTCATTTCCTTCTTCCTTCCTTTTTGTGAGTGAATGCATGAATAACTGAGTAATTTGTGTGTGTGTGTGTGTGTGAAACTGATGAAAGCATATTAATATGAAACAAATCAAGAGTAATAAGATACAACAGTGAATATGATCACAACGCATACCATACATGTATGGCAATGATGAAAAGAACTTCTAATCACGATGCTGTACAACATTAATTCTAGAAATCAGAAAGCAGAAGTAGGGAGAGTAACATATTAAATACCAGCATGGGCTTCAAGGAGAACCCTTGTTTCAAGACACACAAAAAAATCCAGGAGAACAAAATATTCAAGAAAAAGATAAAGATGAATGAAAGTAAAATAATAAATTGTAAATCACTTGGACACGTTTAAGCAGTATATTTTGTACAGAAAAAGTAAAATTCAGGGTTAAGAAATTATGGGTTCATGTCAAGCTATATTGTTACTTTTCTTTTTTACATATTTTTGAGATCATTATTTAAATTTCTCCTTTCCCTTCCCACCCTCAAGCCTCCCTGTAGGCTCTCATTGTTCTCCTTCATGTTAAAAGCCTCTTTAATCCATAATAGTTGTTGCATTCATACATGTAATTATGTACACAAACACCCATATATATAAACAGTTGAAACATATAATTTTACTTGTATGGATATTTTTATGGGTTATCATTCGGCCCTGGAAATCCAATTGGTATGCTTTCTCTCACCCTTCCAGTTGCCTACAGTTCATTGTGTAGGTTTCGTGCCTCATGGGCTTTTCTCCATTCAGATTGGCATGTTTGTTGCTGTTATACTTATTTAGCTCATTTTTTAGTGGCCATGTTGATAAGACATTACAGGTGTAACTTTTTACATTACTAGGTGATCCTCTCTCACAGCATACTCCCTGTTCCTCTCGAGTTTATAGCCTTCCTTACACCTCTTCCCCCACATTCCCTGAGCATTAGGTGCAGGTGTTTAGTAGATGTATCAATTGAGGCTGATCTCAACAAATCTGCATCTTTGTTGTGGTTTTCTTTTGTAGAGAAGTTTTCTTGATGAGGAGTAGCGATAACATTTATCTGTGCATATAATGAAAAGGTAAGTAGATTGTTTCTGGGGTCATGCTGGCTTAAAAAGTTCATAGGTGTCTCTTCTTCTCCAATAATCATTGTTTCTTTATTGTTCAGTAGTTAGCTAGGTATCTAGTATCAGGCAAGATAACTCTCTTGTTGAGGAAGTGTTAAGGCTAATTAGAGAGCTGTCAAATATAGCCTTCTGTTATAAACGTTCTTGAGTAGTGGATATTCATGTCAGTTCCAGCTAAGGAGTCTTTAGGCTCTGTTCTTAAAGTTCAAGTGTCTTCAACAAAATGGACTTACCTTCCACTTCTAGGGGGTAACAAAGAATAATAGCAATATACTGTATGTTTTCAGAGTCTCTTCGACTGCCTTGGTCAACAACTTAAAAGAGGGCTTTCATGTTTAGTTTTGGGGTTTTTCTTAGGTGATCTTCAGCTCTTATAAGGAGTATCAGCAGCCCATAGGAGAAAAGTTCATTTAATTTATATATGTACTTTTATACACTGAATTAAGTATATTTTAATATTTTTTGAATAACATGATCCCTTGTGATAATTTTAGGTTGTCTTATTGTTATATTAGACCCCATTCTCCCTCTCCTGTATTTATCTCCTTCCCCCTTCCCCAAGTAAACCCTGGATAGTTAGATTTTTTTGAAACATATATTAATTTGGCTTCTTAAACACTTCAACCTCTCTTCAGCCCACTAACCAGAGTAAATGGGAAAAAATGGTTAACAGGAAAAGAGGGCTGTGGACCAGTTTAAAAGTAGTTCTTTTGGGTCATTCCAATATTCATTGTCAGGATATCACTAGTACAGTTTAATCCTGCAGAAAACTCAAGGCTTCATCAAATTGGTACAAGTCAGAGTAAGTGACAAGAATCAGCTGGAAACCTATTAGAAGTTCTTTGGTACATTTCTCTCTATTCAGTGAAAGCCATCAAAGAACAATGGACATTTTTTTAGGTATAGCAGTGCAAAACTGCCCTTTCACTGTCTGTGGGGTTTTTAATATTCTTTCTAAACATCATGTGCCCTTTCAAGTGTTCACTCTAGCTCATTTTTCTGGTTTAGTAAAACACCCTTTCTCAAGACAACTTTCAGAAAAACATCACAGGGCACAACTGAGTTTCCAAAGGAACCAGAAATCTCAACTGCAAGCCCTCTTTTCCCAGTTTTCCTATCAGATAACATATAACCTGGTATTCATCTTTACTGATTTCTCTTGCTCTTCTGTATTTACCGTCTTTCTCCTCCCAAAGTATCCTCTTTTGCACATTTTATTGACTAGATTACCTGTACCCTACTATTCCCCTCTCTACTTCTCCTCAATTACCATATATTGGCAATGGTCCAATTTTACTCTGCTGGTTTCTGGAGTTTCTCCAGGATATGTACTCAAATCTGAAGATTTGGAGCTAGGAGCCTCTGATAAGAAAACATCTTTTCAAATTCCATCTATTTATCTCTTAAGTTCATGACTTCACTTTTCTTTGCAGTTGAATAGTGTTCCACTGGGATGGTTATTCTTGGTTGTCAGCTTGACCAATATCTAGAATTAACTGAAAGCCAAACGTTTGGGCATACCGCTGCAAGATTTTTTTTCTTCTTTAAATCATTTGATGTGGAAAATCCTATTATAATCCATATCTCTGAGGTAGGAAAGTACACCTTCTAATCTGGATCACTCCTTCTTCTGAAAGTCTATATAAAGAACATAGAAGAAGAAAACATTCTCTCTTTGCCCATTTGCTCTTGTTCTCACTGGACAGACCATTCCTTTACTTGTTTGGGATTATAGAGAATATTGATGACCAGCTGAATAATCTAGCCTTGGAGATATAACTATTACTGGATTCTTGGACCTTCAGCTTGTAGACAGTCTTTATTAGACTTACTAAACCACAGCCTCTAAGCCATTCTAATAAATCTTACCATATATATGCATAGTGTATATATACTGCATTTTCATTATCCATTCTCGGGAATTTTAGGTTGTTTCTATTTTCTAGTTGTGAATAGAGCAGCAATCAACATGGCTGAGCAAGTGTTTATGGATTATGATTCCAAATCTTTTTCATATACGCCAAGAAATGAAGTAGGTATTTCATGTAGTATATTTATTTTTAGTATTGGAGGATTTTTCACAACTGATTTATATAGTGGTTTCACTAGTTTGCAATCCCACCAACAGTGAATAAGGTTTCTCCTTTTTTTATGTCCCCCTGCCCTTGTTGTTGGTTGTTTTGTTGACCTTTGCCATTCTGACTGAGGTAAGATAAAACTTGAGGTGTGATTCGAATGACTTACATTATTTTAAATAGTTTTCACTAATTTTTCCCCATGTATATGTATCTATGTGAGTGTATGTCACATATATAAGTGAATGTCTGTAGCAATAATAAGAGGGCATTGTATACCAAGGACCTGCAATTATAGACAGTTGTACTGTTGGTGCTTGGAATCAAACTCATGTCTTTGCAAGAATAACAAGGACTTAAAGAGCTGAGCCACCTCTCTAAACCCAAATCATTAATTTTTCATCCAGTGTATAACAAAATAATTGTTAACTTTACATTTCATTTCAGAATTAAATGTATAATTGAACTATGCATTTCCATAAACAGAAGGATATTAATAATAACATGATCTAGGAAATGGGATTTGTTCAGTACAATTTAAGGATATAGAACATTTTTTCATGTAGGTATAATAAGCACAGGGCAAAGATTCAAGAGATAAAATGACATATTTTGGTGACAATTAGGATTAGCACATTTGTAGAAGTATAGTATTAAGGATTGATTGAAGATTAATCAGTCATATTATTGAGAGTAAGAATCCACTTGGCAAAATAAGCTAGAGAGATATATCATGTGATAAAAGAACTTGCTGCACAGTCAATGGGTCTTGAATCCCAGGATGCACATTTTCTCTATTTCTGTGAAGAATTTCATAGAGGATTTTATTAGAATTATATTGAATTCATAATTTACTTATATTACAATTGTAATTCTTATAGCATTAATTTACAAGCATAGAAGGCATTTTTTTCTTTTTAGGATCTTTCTCAATTTACTTCGTCAGAGGTTTATATTTTGCTTATAAAGGTCATGAACCTCGTATGTCAGGTTTAGTTTGGATATTTTTGTTTGTTTTATATTGTAAAATATATAACATAATTTTACCATTCCCCCTTCCTTTTCCTTACTTTGAACCCACCTACATATTTACCCTTGTTCTCTTTCAAGTTCACAGCCTCATTTTTTTTTCCGGAACTGAGGACCGACCAAACCCAGGGCCTTGAGCTTGCTAGGCAAGCACTCTACCACTGAGCTAAATCCTCAACCCCCTCATTTTTTAATTAACTGGTGTGACATGCTAAAACTTCTCAGTCTACATTATTTTACTATGTATGTTTTCAGGGCTAATCAAGTCTAATGGATAACCAAGTTGGGTAACTTTCCCCATCCTCTTCATTCCTTATTGCTTGTAGTACTTTGTGTATGGTTGACGTTTTGTGATCCTTTTCCTACCCACTCTGGCATGTCCGTTGTTGTCAGTGTTCCGCTCATGTTTAGGCAGTTGTATTGATGAGTCTTGATGGGCATAGCTTCGGAATATACTAGGAGATACAATTTCAAAATGAACTCCCTGAATCTCTGTCTTAATTATTTTCCTATCTGAAATGTTTCCTGATCCTTAGGTATGAGAGTTGATGTGTTAATATATCCACTGAGTTTGGTTTCTACCATTAAGCCTTTTGATTGGTTGTGGTTTTCTGTAATTGTTTCTGTTTGTCGAATTGAGAACTTTTCTTGCTGAGGAGTGAGGACTACACTTATCTGTGGGTGTGATAACAAAAAATTAGGATGTTATTAGACATTAGACTGACTTATTAAAGTGGTTGTTGTAGGTTCTTTTCCACTAGCCATAACTTCAACAGCTTTGGATAATTGGCTATGTTTCCTGTCCTCGGCATGATTTCATTCTTCTTGATCAAATTAAAAGGCTGTTGATTACTACCAAGGAATGTGAACTACTACAACAACCATAGGGTTATCTCGCCATGCTGGTTGTTTTTGTGGTTCACAGGTAATAAAATTGGACTGGGTTATAGGCTTCTTCCCTTCTTTGGAAATATGTATGACATCTTTTGGTGCCAAGAATACTAATCCTCCAGGAGGAGACAGTTGAATCAAGTTTAGCTTAGGAGCCTCTGGGTCCCTTATGTGAAGTATATAGTGTCCTGTCTTCAGCAATAAAGAAATAGGGACTTTACTTTCACCACTACAGGCAATCAAGGGCAATAGTAATAACCTCAAATGTTTTGTAAGTCTCTTGGACAACTCTTACCAACACTTCAAAAGATTCTTTCTCATGTCTGGTATTCAGTTTAGATCAGTTTTGGCTCTTGGATAAATGTATCCAGCCAAGATGAGAAATTATCATTTAAACATTTAAACTATATGTTTATTTCCATACATAGACATCTATGTATTATGTTATTTTACATACTTAGTAGTATCATTCATTATGACATTTCAGACACTCATACCTTTATTTTACTCTACTTGTTCTGTTTTCATTATTTATCTCCCACTTCACAAATTAGAGACACACTTTCCCCATTTCTCCTCTCATAGAGTATGTATACTCATATGCCCCTATTATTGCTCACCATATCCCTACTCCATTGATATCCCCATTTTACATTCTTGGTTTCTGTAGTTACTCAAGGATATATATAATCCCATGTGCATATTTGGAGATAAGAGGTTCCCTTGAGAGAGAACATGTTGGTCTCAGTTTCCTCACATATTTTAATCTACCCCTCCCTCTCACCCTCCATTCCTCTTTCCCTCTCTCTACCCCCCTCTCTCTCCATATTCAGTTTTTTATTTATTTTTTGAACCAGAATTTCCTAGCTGTCATGGAACTTGATAAATAAACCAGGTTGCCCTCAAATACAGAGATCTGCCTGCTTCTACCTCCCAAGTGCTGTGATTAAAGGTGTTTACCATCACATCTGGCTTGGTCTTTTCTAGTTCTATTCATTTACCCAAAACATTCATGATTTCATTTTTCCCTGCAGCTGAAGAGTATTTCATAGTGTAAATGTGTGATATTTTTATTTTCCTTTCATCTATCAAAGATATGTAGGATGTTTCTGCTTCTTAATTATTGTGAACTGAGCAGCAATGAACATAGGTGAACAAGTACCTGTATAGTAGGATGCTGAATCTTTTGGACATATGACAACATATGATATAGCCGTGTAGTGTGATATGTTTATTTTTAGCTTTCTGAGAATCCTCCATACTAATTTCCACAGTGTATATATCATCTTGCATTACTACTAACCTTGAAATACAGTTACCTTTCCAGACCCCATCCCCAGTATTTGCTGCTTGTTGTTTTGTTATCTTTGTCATTCTGACTGGGGCAACATGAAATCTCAGTGTCTTTCAATTGGGAGGGACTATGAACATATTTTGAGACATATATTGTCCATTATTTTACCTTTGAGAATTCTGTTAGGGTCTCAGTTCATTTCCCAATAGGATGGTTTTTGTGGTTGTTGTTGTTTTGTTTGTTTGTTTATTTTCTCTGTCAGATGCATGTCTGCCAAAAAATGATTTCCTATCCTATGGATTCTGTAGGCATTCCCTTTATTTGGCTAATCATTTCTTTACCGACACAGAAGCATTTTAGTTTTATAAAGTCCCACTTGTCAATTGTTGCCTTTAATTCGTTGTCAGTTCAATCCCTATTCAGAAAGTCCTCTCCTACACCTATATCATGCAGGGTAATGCCTATGTATTCTTGCAGATAAAATGTTTCAGGTTTCACACTTAGATATTTGATCTCTTTGGAATTATATTTTGTGCAAGGTGATAGATACAGGCTTAATTCCCTTCTTTTGCACATGGAAATCCAGTTTCCTTAGCATCAGGTGTAGAAGATGCTTTGTGATATAGCATACGTTTTTTTGGAATTTTTGTCAAATATTACATGGCAGAAGTTAGAGGTAAAGATGTTTGGATTTTCAATTTTGTTCCATTGATCTGTATGTCTGTTTTTGTGCCCATATTGTTTTATGCTTTGATTATTCATGGCTCTATATAATCTAACATTGTAATCCCTATATCATTGTAAATGGATTGTTGAAATGGTCATTTTCATAACAGCAATCCTGCCAAATCCTATGCACCAGGGAACCTTCCATTTTCTAGTATCTTTCTTGTTCTTTCTTCAGAGGTCTGATATTTCATTACAAAAGTCATTTGCTTCCTTGTTTAGGTATATTCCTAGATATTTTATTTTCTTTGAGGCTGCTGCAAATGGGAATGTGCCCATGATTATGTCCTTCTCTGTATATTTTTTGTTGACATAGAGAAAAACAATGGAGTTGAGAAGGTTTATTCTATATTTCTGATAGAAATTTGGGGACCTCTAATTTACAGTACTAAGGTCATCTGCAAATGGAGATGTTTAGCCTTCTTCTTACCCTATTTATTTTTATCTAATTTCCTTCTCTTAATTTATTACTGCAGCTGTTTCTTCTAATACAATATTTTAATAATTAATTAATTACTTTTACTTATTCACTTTACATAGTGCTCACTGCCCACCTACTCATCATCCACCCCCATAATCCTTCCCTCATTTTTGCCTCCCTTCTTCTCTGAGCGGGTGAGGGGGGTCTCTTGGTTTATCTCCACCCTGCTACTTCAAGTTTCTGCAAGGGTAGGTGCTTCTTCTGCCACTGAGGCCAAATAAACCAGACCAGCTAAAAGAACATATCCTATGAACAGTCAACAGATCCAGTTGTTCAGGACTCACATGAAGGCCAAGCTGCACATATGCTACATGTGTGCAGGACCCAAGGTCAATCTCATGTTGTTCTTTAGTTGACAATTCAGTTTCTGAGAGCCCCAAGGTCCAGGTTAGTTGATGCGGTTGGTCTTCTAGTGGAGTTCTTATTCCATTCATGCCTGCAACCCTTCCTTCTATTCTTCCATATGAGTCCCCAAACTCTACCTTGAATCACTCTAAATTAGAGGCTGGGGTAAGCCTCTCAGAGGTCAGTCATGCTAGACTCCTGTCTATAAGTATAACAAAGTATCATTAATAGTGCCATAGATTGGTGCTTGCCCATGGGATGTGTCTCAAGTTGGGCCAGTTGTTGGTTGGGCATTCCCTCAGTCTTTGTTCAATTCCCTGTCACTGCATTTTTATAAACAGGATGAAATTTGGGTTAAGTTTTTGTGAGTAGGTTGATGTCCCTATTGCTCCCACGGGACTCCTACTTGGCTACAAGAGGTGGTCTCTTCAAGTACCACATACCCAATGTTGTGAGTCACAGCAAAGGTCACCCTCATTGATTCTTGTTAGCTCCCCGTACCCTGAGCCATCATCTTATTCTGGAGATGAGTCCACTTCCCCACTCATATCAGTTGCAGAATTTTGTTCATTCTCATGTCATCTGGCTATCTCTCCTATCTCTTCCCACATCTGATCCTGAACCCCTCCAAGTCCCTCTTCATCTCCTCTCCCACACAGTACTCTTGCTCCCTCTGCCTCCCATGATTATTTTGTTCCCACTTCTAAGTGAGATTCAAGCATCTTCACTTGCATCATCCTTCTTGTATAGATTAATTGGGTCTGTGAAGTATACCATTGGCATCTTGTATTTTATGGTTAATATTCACTTGTAAGTGAAAGTATATCATGCATATACTTTTGTGACTGGATTACCTCACTCAAGATAATAGTATCAAGTTCCATCCATTTGCCTGCAGAATTCATGATATCTTTGTTTTAATTGGTTGAATAGTACTACATGGTGTAAATGTACCACATTTTCTTTATTCATTCTTCAGTTGAGGGTTATCTAGGTGGTTTCTAGTTTCTGGCTATTATGAATAAAGCTGCTATGAATATTAGTTGAGAAAGTGTCTTTGAGGGATTGGTGGAACATCTTTTGTGTATATGCCCAGTAATGTCATTGCTGGGTTTTGAGCTAGAATTAGTCCCAATTTTCTGAGAAACAGCCAAATGAGTAACAAAGTGTGGTAAATGTTTATAATCCTACAAGCAATTAAGAAATATTTCCCTTTCTTCATATTTTTGGAAGCATGTGCTGTCTCTTGAGTTTTTGATCTTAGCCTTTTTGAGGGGTTCAAAATGGAACATCAGAGTTGTTTTCATTTGCATTTCCCTGAATATTAAGGACTTTGAATATTTCCTTAAGGACTTCTTAGCCATTCTTGATTCCTGTGTTGAAAACTCTCTGTTTAGTTCTGTACTCCATTTGTAAATTGGGTTATTTTTGTTGGTTGTGTCTAAATTCTTGAGTTCTTTGTAAATTTTGGATATTAGCCTTCTATAATATGTATGGTTGATGAAGATCCTTTTCCAATCTGTACACTGCCATTTTATCTTATTGACAGTGCCTTACAGAAGCTTCACAGTTTCCTCATGTTTTATTTATTAACCATTGGCAATAGAGCTAGAACCATTGGTGTTCTGTTCAGGAAATTATCTTCTGCACCACTGTGTTCAAAGGTATGTCCTACTTTGTCTTCTATGAGATTTAGTGTAACAGGTTTTATGTTAAGGTCCTTAATCTGAATGGACTTGAATTTTGTGTAGTGTGATATACATGGATCTATTTGGATTCTTCAACATACATACATATGGTTTGACCAGCACAATTGTTGAAGATGCTTTTCCTCCCATTTTATAGTTTTTGCTTCTTTATGAAAAATCAAGTATCCATAGGTATGTGGGTTAATTTCTGTGGCTTTGGTCTGATTTGTGCTATTTCTGTACCATTACCATGTGGATTTTATCACTGTTGCTCTTGTGGTATAGAAGAATGAGGTCAGGGATGCTGAAGTTCTTTTATGTTCTTTTACTGTTCAGGGTTATTTTAGCTATCCTGTTCGTTGTTGTTGTTGTTGTTGTTGTTGTTGTTCTTGTAGTTGTCATTGTTTTTCAATATGAAGTTAAGAAATGCTCTTTCAATGTCTATAAAAATTGTGTTGGAATTTTGATGATAATTGCACTGAACCTGTAGATTGCTTTTGGTGAGATGGCGATTTTCACTACGTTAATCTTACCTGTCTATGAGCATGGGAGATCTTTCCATCTTTCTTTAGGGACTTGATTATTCTTTTCACACATATCTTTCACTTACTTAGAGTATATTATTTGTGGCTATTGTAAATTGTGTCATTTCCCTAATTTTTGGCCAATTTGTCATTTGTATAAAGGAGGGCTACTGATTTCTTTGAGCCAATTTTGCATCCAGCTACTTTGTTGAAGGTATTCATCAGCTGTAGAGGTTTTTAGGTAGAATATTTTGGGGTAGCTCA
The DNA here is from genome assembly GCF_021556685.1 of Rattus norvegicus. Taxonomy (NCBI): domain Eukaryota; kingdom Metazoa; phylum Chordata; class Mammalia; order Rodentia; family Muridae; genus Rattus; species Rattus norvegicus. Next base: position 54,647,094 of record NC_141554.1, on the reverse strand, counting down.
TATATGCTATTATATCATCTGCAAAATATTTTGACTACTTCCTTTCCAATTTGTATGCACTACATCTCCTAAATTGTCTTATTGCTCTGGCTAGAACTTCAAGTACTATATTGACTAGATAGTGAAAGAATGGACAGCCATGCCTTGTCCCTGGTTCTTTGAGAAAATGAACAAAATAGATAAAGCCTTAGCAAATTGTACCAACAGTCATTGAGACAGTATCTAAATAAACAAAGTCAAAAATGAAAAGGGAGGCCTAACAACAGACAAGGAGAAATTACAAGAATCAATGGGTATCACTTCCAAAGCTTTTACTCCACAAAATTGGTAAATCTTAATGAAATGGATGGTTTTCTAGACAGACACCACTTACCAAAGTTAAATCAATGTCAGGCAAATTATTTGAATAGTAGTATAGTCACTAAGGACGTAGATACCATCTTTAAAAGTCTCCTGTGCCTCTAAAACGTCCAGGGCCAGATATTTTATATTGCAGAATTCTTCCAGATTTTCAAAGAAAAGCTGATACCAAATACTCCTCAAACTATTCCACAAAATAGAGTACTGCCAAAATCATTATATGTGGCAACAGTCAGCCTAATACCTAAACCACACAAAGACTCAACAAAGGAAGAAAACTTCAGACCAATTTATCCTATGATCATTGATGCAAATATTACTCAATAATACACTCAAAAACTAATCCAAGAACACATCAAAAACATCATCCAACATGAGCAATGAAGGCTTCATTGCGGTGATGCAGGGATGGTTCAATGTATGAAAACCCATCTATGTGATCCAACATATGAACAAACTGAAAGAAAAGAATCACTCGATCATCTCACTAGATTCTGAAAAAGCCTTTGAAAAAATCCAACACAACTTCATGTTAAAATATTAAAGAAATCTGGGATACAGGGTACATACCTACACATAAAGCAATACTAAATTGAATGATGAGAACTTTAAAACAATTCTACTGAAATCAAGGACAATAAAGGCTGCCCACTCTCTCCCTATCTATAAAATATTTTAAGAGTATAGGACAGTATTTTAAGAGTAAAATACAGTAGTATTTTAAGAGTATAGGGGTGCCTGGATTGGTGCTGCCACACTGCTAAGAGTAGGTAGAACACAGTCCATAATAGGGGTTCTTAGTGTTTTCCCAGGTGGGGAACAATGGAGTCTGGGACAATTGCTGTGGTTCCCAGTATCCTGTATACTCAGGTATTGCTCATGTACTGTTGAGAGTTAGGAGCAGGGGTTCCGTAATGGCATCCATGCAGCTGGCAGGTCAGAGTCCAAGATAGAAGCAGAATAAGTTTTATTTTGAGTTCTGAGAGTACAGAGGGGCTGGAAGAGAGAATGTTCTTCCTTGGAGATTTAGGTGCGACATTTTAAAAGGTCTATCCTACATGGAGATACTTGAGACTGTCAGAGTTTTTCAACCTGCTTTATTTGATGGTAGATAGAAATGCATATACCTTAGGCAGGTTGAATCAGAGATTAATTATCTTTTGTGGGAAAGAAGACTCAGTAAGAGAAGCTCGTTGGCTGAATATTTGTTGCTTGTCTAGATACCTTAATAGCATTATGAAAGCCAGGTTTTATGCTACTTGACTGATTGCCATGGTCCTCTCAGTAGGGTGTCATACATACCTAATAAAGAGCAGGAAGAGTAGGAGTAGGGAACTGGCCCACTCCTAACTTTCTCAATTCTACGTTTCAAAGGGTTTAGGTTCACTCAACCATACCAGGTCTTCAGTCTTGTCACATAATCCACTTCCTCTATAAGACACTTGCCTCTGGTAGGAGAACAGGATCCATAGGCAGGAAACAGATTTAGGGACAGCCAGAGTTGTTGTGTGATCTGCACAAAGACCAAACTGTACATCTGCTATGTGTGTCTGTTTGTGTGTGTGTGTCTGTGGGGGGCTTCTCTAGGTTTAGCCCATGCTCACTGTTTGGTTGGTGGTTCAGTCTCTAAGAGTCTTCAAGTGCCCAGGTTAGTTGACTCTCTGGATCTTCTTGTGGAGTTCCTATCCCAACCAGGTTTCTCAATCCTACTCACAAATTTTCCATAAAACTCCGAGTGCTGTCCAAAGTTTGGCGGTGAGTCTCTGCATCTGTTTCAGTCAGATGATGGGTGGAGCCTATCAGAGGACAGTTATGTTAGGCTCCTGTCTGCCTGAACAATAGAGTATTATTAATAACGTCAGGGATTGCTTCTTGTTCACGGAATGAATCACAAGTTAGGCCAGTAATTGGTTTCTATTCCCCCAATTTTTGCTCCTTCTTCGCCCCTGTACTTCTTGTATGCAGGACAAATATTGGATCAAAATTTTATGGATGGGTTTGTGTCCTTTCCCTTTACTGGGTTTCCTACATGGCTACAGATGGTGGGCACTTCAGGTTCCGTATACCCAAATGCTAGGAATCTAAGCTAGAATCATTCTCACAGACTAGAGAGAACCTCTACCCTCCCAGGTGTACAGAGGCCACTCATCCCCTCTCCCCAGCCAATTTCCAATCACTCCATAGGCCCTCTCTCCTGTCTCTCCCCACAGCTGATCCTGAACTCCCCTCCTCCTGTTGTTCTCCTACCTTCTTCTGTCTGGCCCCTATGATTATTTTATTTCTGTTTATCAGTGAGATTCAAGCATCCCTGTTTGAGCTTTCCTTGTTATTTAGCTTCTTTGGGTCTATCCTGTTTTACTTTTGACTTGAATGGAGTTGCTTTGAGGATTTCTCCATTTATGATAATGTTGGCTGTGGGTTTGCCAAATACAGATTTTATTATGTTCAAATATGTTTATTCTGGTTCTTATGGTCTGTCAGACTTTTATCATAAAGGCATGTGAGATTTTGTCAAAGGCCTTATCTACATTCTTGAGATAATATTTTATCTTTAATTCAGTTACATTACTAATTACAATTATTGACTTACATATGCTGAATAGCATCTCTAATATAAGGACAATTTGGTAGTGGTGGGTAATGTTTTTTTTTTTATTTGTGCCTTCTTTTAATTTGCAAGAATTTTATAGAGAATTGTTGCATGTAAGTTTATCAGTGATACTGGAGTAGAGTATAGTTTTGTTTTGTTTTTGTATTTACCTTGTTTTTGTATCAAAGAATTCCTGGACTCAAAGAAGAAAGTTGAATGTACTGCTTCTTCAGTTTTTTGAAGAATTTGATAAACACTTCTTAGAGTTACTTTTTGAATGTCTGGTAGAATTTTTAATGAATTCTTTTAAACTTTTAGTTGAAAAAATATATATGTATATACATATATACATATATTAATCTCCATATTTTTAGAAATATTTTAGTGGTTCAGATGAATCTAGAAATTTGTCTATTTCCTTTAAAATTTTAAATATAATGGAGTAAAAGTATTGATGACTATTCCCTTGTATTGCTCTAAATTTCTTTTGTCCTTTGAAATATTTCCTGGGTCTTATGTGATTCTGTCAGTTTTGGTCCTCATTCTTTTGGTTCACTGGGCCAAGAGAATGTCAATTTGGTTTACCTTTCCAATAAACCAGCTCTTAAATCATTGATTTTTTTGTATTATTTTGTTCTTGCTATTTTCTTAATTTCTGCTCTGACGTTTATTATTTATTTCCATCTACAGGATTTGAGTTGTTTGTTTCTTGTTCATATAGAACAATAGAAATATGGAGAATTCAAGAATCATTTTAGGTAATTACAGACATCTTATATTTAATATAGGTGCTAAAATGTACATTAAAGTAAAAGATGGCAGCTTTAACAAATGGTTCTGGAAAGAACTGGATGTCCACATATTAGACCTGAATATACTATCCTGGACAAAGTTCAACTCCCAAAGTATCAATATTTATGTGAAATTTGAAGTGCTGAAGCTTCTAAAGCAAACATGGGCACTATCCATAAAAATGTAGGTTCAAGAAAAGACTTTCTTTTTTTTTTTTTTTTTTTCGGAGCTGGGGACCGAACCCAGGGCCTTGCGCTTCCTAGGTAAGCGCTCTACCACTGAGCTAAATCCCCAGCCCCAAGAAAAGACTTTCTGATTGGTCTCAATGTATTCAGAAATTACAGCCAACAATTGACAAATTAGATGTCATTAAACCAAATGTTTCTATAGACAAAATAGTCACTGGAGTGAAGAGGAATCCTACACAGTGGAAGTGGATCATTGCCAACTATACATCTGATACATCATTAATATCCAGAATATACAAATAAATAAAAATTACAAAGGAATGGATAGTAGGTAAAACTTTCTGTGAATCAGAGAAGAGAAAACTGGTTGAAGGCACTGACTAAGGAATTATTACCCTGCCATGCAGGATGATAATGATCTCCACAAGAGTTGTAGAATACATCTAAAGTCCTAGTGACATGCACGGAAAATATTCCTTTGAATTATTGATTAAGAGTATAGATTGATGAGAATCTCAAAGCAATATAGTTTGCTGCAATTGCCTTCAGTTACTTGATATCACTTAAATATAAGATCATGATTTTGAAAATACTTAAAATACAGGATTGTGAAGAAAGGAGTTGGAAATGCCTCAGAATTCTCCTTTTTGATTACTAGTTCTCATAGAATTAGATAGTAGAGGCTGCCAACTGAGAAACAGCAGTCAATAATCATAGCCATATGTAAAGCTTGATGAGCTAGAACAATGACTGATGGGCAACAGATCCCCAATGGTGCAATAATGGTATTATTATCTTTGGCAATCAAGAGCTATTCAGTTTGAGTTAAAGCCCAGTCAATAGGAGAGTTTTAATATCTGGTGGTGTAAATTGAGGCAAATATCCATGGCTGAAAAACTCATATACCTAAAAGAGAATGTAATATTATCCTAAATTAATGCAATTTTTAACTATATTTATTTCTTCTACTCACAGATATATATATATATATCTCATTCCTTATCCAAGAAGCTTATTTTGCAGTGTACAAAAGGTGCTACAGAGATTGCCAAATGCTTATAATGTAGATAATAAACGACCATGGTATGCCAAATCCCCAGTTGTAAATCTACTATTCAACCCCTATACCTCAGGCTTAGGTAAACTCACAAAACTGGGGCCAGGAAACTCACATCAGAGAAATCAAATATTTGCTGCAACAGAATGTTTTTTTATCATGGTAGAATATTTAGTATGCATGAATTCTAAACAATGTGATTGTGTAAACAACATATGCATAGTAACAACATCTGTCAGCATACTAATATAGATGGTTTTGTCTTAAATGAAGAACTATAGGCAATCACTGACTGCTGATACAGGCAAACTAATCTTGAAAAAAAGCCCCTTAATAGATTATCTAATACCAAGGGGTTAGCCGTAAACTACATACATGTATACAAGAGCAATAGTAAATAGAATCAGTAGGTTGTTGTGTGTGTGTTTGCATTTGTGTGTATGTATGTGTGCATAAAATGATTATAGAAGTGGTCATATATTTGAGGGGAAATAGGGAACACATTAAATTCTGAAAAAGTAAAAGAAATTAATGAATGTGCAAGGAATGTTTGAGTACAGAATAGTAAGTCCTAAACTGACACATACATCAACCATCCTGGTAAAGCTAGGAATCATCTCTGAAGAGGTGACAGGAAAATTGCAAGAGCTAGAATTTGAAGAGGGATGCTGAAAATCAGTATCTTCTGTATATGACAGTGTCATTACACTTATGAATGCAGAGCAGTGACATGGTCTGTAAAAACATAACTCAGCATTCTAGAGAAGAGCACACAGATCCCCTCACCCAAATGAGGATTCATTAGTACTTGATGTCTACTGGTGGAGGAAGAAATAACTTTCTTCATGAGTATAGCTCTCTTAAGTTGATTATACACAAAAGATTTTCTCATATGTAAAGTACTATCTGAACTCAGAGCTGTTCTTGTTGTGGGGTTATAGTCTGGCTATGGAAGAAGTAGAGGGAGAAAGGGTAATTGGTGTGATAAAAATATATTTGTATATATAATTGTTTTTTAATATGTGTTAGAAATTTAGGAAAGTGAATAATCAAACTCAGTCAAATAAAAAGCCAAGTTATTTACACATTTTCTCTAACTATGATTTTAAATTCTGGAAATCACACTCTGTTAAATATCTAAAATAGGAAATTTATATATTTTTATTTATACTGAAATCATGGGAACAGCTCACTCATTGACATCCTATTAGCTTTGACCATTTTCAAATTAATTTATTGGACATTTTGATTTGGCTTTTCTTGTTTCATAATACCATTTTGAGGAAGAAAAAAGCCCCAAGTTGCCAAGTTGTCTTTGAGAGATTGTTTCCATATATATATATATATATATATATATATACATATTTTCATGAAAAAATAACTTCTTATGGAAATGCAGTATTTAATATTTCAGTAATAGTCAATCCCAATTAGTGCTAATACAGTCAGCATCTTAATAATGTACTCAGTAACATTGATCCTAAGAGTATAATATCTCTTACCATTTTTATGGCTACATTTTCCTTTTGGATATGTATGCTGTTTTCAGTTGCACAATTTCTTTAAGAGCTGCATTTCTACAGGCCAGAGTAAGATTATCCTGAAAGATTAACCCTGGAAGTGTCTTGGAATGCATTTTAGGAATTTCTTAGTTTCTTGTCTTTGCCCACTGCATCATAAAAACCTCGCTTTTGAAATAGCAGAAACTTTAGTTCAAAGCACACATGTACTTGTATGACTGGAATGTATCAAATTCCATTAATGTGCATTTCCGTGCAAGCTGAATAATTCGCACTAGCCTATATAAATTCTACAGAGACATTTCCAATGCTTCCCTTGCAGAAGCAGGGGGAGGGGGCATGAGATAGGGCAGTTCCCAGAGGGGAAACCAGGAAAGGGGATAAAATTTGAAATGTGAATTAAAATATCCAATAAAAGAAAAGGAAAAAAGTAATAAATGTGAAATTATTTGAATGTGCTAACACATTTATATACAGAACCCCACAGAAAATATAAATATGAGCAAAGTACACCCACTCAACATATTTTATTTGGATTCTGTCAATTTTATGGGAGAGAAGGAACTATGTCAATCTCTGAAGTACCACATGTTTGAACAAATATATTTCGTTCAGCACAATTGTTATATTATTGAATAATTTGAGCTTAACAAAAATTATTTTTATAATTTTCAATTTTATCCATGAGAACTACTAGGTAAAATGAACTCAGAAAATATTATCACAATACCTGGCATTAAAACTTACCTCTGATGTCTATCACTATAACACTGTAAAATTAAATTCATTCTGATGATTACTTCCACGAAGAAACTGAGATTTTGATAAGGTAAAGTGAGTCATCTGCCTTAGTGTAGTGTGTTTGCACTTATGTTACCATTCTAAAAAGTGATCATGCCATTTCTCTGCCCACCTTCATCAGACCTGTGGATCTGGAATCAGACATGTTAGATTCCTTTCCCCAACCCTTCTGCCCCCTACCTGACACCAACCCACTTTTCTGCCACCTCTCAGCAGACCTTCATTTTCATATCACCTCCCTTCCATCATCATCAGATCTATTGATGCCGAATTATATGAGTAAGATTCCCTTCCTGCATCTATTTCACCTGCTGCTGATCATCAGCTTGTTTTATTTCCTTTTGATTTCATTTTTTAATCTTAAAAACCATTTAGCCATATATTTGAACATTTTCACAATAATTCAATATCAACAACTGCACAAAATGTTCTTTTAATTTTCTACTTAATATTCATCACACATGTCCAACTCCATGTACCACTATGATAACCCTTAGTTTCCTCACATACCTGCCTGTTTAAAAGCTTCAGATGCTTTCTGATGAAGTTAAAAACAAGTCTTATAAAATTACCTACTTTATGAGGGTAAAACTTAATCAGTTTGCTCATATATTATTTATGGATGTACACTTTATATCTTTGCAGTTTAACCTAATTTATATTGTTTCAATATATGGAATGACCTGAAGATTAAGATTTAATACTTTCCATATGAACAGCAAATTGTTTTAGGACAATTTGAAAAAGAATATCCATCTTCATCAGTGCTGTGGTATTTCTTAGATAATAAAGTAACAATTGTATTTGAGTCTGTTTCATTCTATACTATCATTCTACTTGCTTGTTTCATTCTATACTATCATTCTACTTGCTTGTTTTTGTGTGAAAATATCATATTTTGACCATATCAGTTTATAACATGTCATATTATATTATACAAAACATTCTTCCAGATGCTTTTTCTCACAGGGTCTTTGGTAGGGAAAAGAGCAAATAGTGAATATTGGAACTTAGAAAATAGGATACGTCGTTACCAGGAATTAAAGTTAATAGGACATAAGAAAATATAAATATGAAGGTATAAACGTTAATAATACATACATATGGACAAACCCACACACAAACCAGCATTAAGCAATTTAAATATGACAAAAGTAAATATTTTATATTTGAAATTTTCAACAGAGGAAAAGTGTGTTTCCTCACAATAAAAAATGGCAACAGTGTCAGTTATTCTGATTATATTGACTATTCCAAACTTAATGTCACTAGTCACTATTAAACCATTAATTATATATTCCCTGTATATATGTGTATGTATATATATATATATATATAATTCTTAATGTTCAATGGGAACTCAAAGTTAAATAAAAATACCTTTACCTTCTCAGATCATTATGTTTAATAGTAATGTTATAATGTATTATGTAAACTTCTAAACAATGTAGAAAATTTTACCAGAAATTTGCACTCTTTCAGGAGTTTCAGATTTTTCTTCTACATTGCATCAGTGAGGATTCTTGGTTTTGTCCTGTGCCTACTTAAAATTTCATTGTTTTACATATTAAATGTGACATTGACTTACATGACATTTGTTTATATACTTCATGTTGTTCATATTCAGAAAGAAATTAAACTATCTTATGTTTTAAAAGTATTTCACACTACTTAATAAAACTAGGTAACTTGTTACAGGAGGATCATTGACATAGGAGATATTTGTAGTCTGCATAGTAGAAATATTATATATGCTCTTTTGGTTGAATATAAGAAAATTCATCTATAAATATATTCTGAATAGTACAATAATATATTTGTCTTACAACATTATATCCTATTTTTAGTGTTTAAAGATTTCCTACAAAAAATCATGATCTAGAATAAAGCACAGAAATAATAGGGTTTTTAACCTGGCTCTGAAATATCTTCTAGGATGTAATTAAAAGGTCTGTTAGTTCTCTCTGTATGTATCTGTCATGGCTAAGATAGTATACAAATGGGACATTACTATATAATTGAAATGGGGTAGACAGTATTAAATTTAAAAAAAGAAAACAAAAGAAAAAGGACAGTGAAGTGTGAAGCATTCCAGGCCTGGCAGACTTTAACTTTAGAAAGGGGCTACAAAATAGCAGCTGTAAGCTTTTGTGTCATCAATACTCCAGACATTAAGACCCTGGAGGTCAACAGGGAGTGGGTAGGAAGGAATGACCAAGCTTTTTCTTCTCCATGGTAATTTGAATGAGAATGTGTCTCATAAATTAAAATGTTGGAACATTTGGACCCAGTTAATAGTGGTGTTTGGACAGGTTTAGGAAATGCAGCCTTACTGGAGGAAGTACATCATGAGGGACAAGCTTTGAGAATTTAAAGACTCCAGTACTTTCATTTGTTTTTTCTCTTTATGCTTATCCTTGGTAATAAGGACTCTTAGCTTCCCAATCTGGCTACTAAGCCTGCCTGTTGTCATCTCTCCCTATTTTCCCTCTTTTTATTTTATTGTTTAAAAAGCATTTTAACATGTATTTATTCACTTTACATGCTAATGAGGGTCCCCTCCTCCCAGTCAGTTCCTCACACCACCCCTCTCTTCTGAGAATGGCACAGCAGCCCTGGGTACCAAGACGCCTGGCAAATACAATTACTGCATCCTCTCCCACTGAGGTCAGATGGGCAGATCCGTTAGAGGAACATGATCTTCAAGCAGGTAACAGAGTCAGAAAGAGTCCTACTCTAGTTATTTGGGGATCTGAATGAATGTCAAGATACACATCTGCTACATATATGATAGAGATGGGGATATGGAGGCTGGGTCCAGGCCATGAATGCTCTTTGGTTGGTAGTTCAGTGTCTGGGAAGCCCCAAGTGTGAAGGTTGGTTGACTGTGTTGGTCTTCCTGTGGAGTTCTTATCTCATACAGGACCTTCAACCCTTCTCCCAACTATTCCACAAGACCCATTAAGTTGCTGGCAATGTTTGATTATGGGTCTCTGCATTTGTTTTGGTCAGCTGCTGAGTGGAATCTCACAGAAGACAGTTATGCTAGACTCTTGTCTGAAAGGATAAGAAAGAATCATTAACTCTCAGGAATTGGTTCTGGCCCATGGGATGGGTCTCATGGATACTATGTGCTCACTCATAAGTGGATATTAACCATAAAATACAGGATACCTATACTATAATCTACAGACCCAAAGAACCTAAATAACAGGGGGGCCCAAGGGAGGATGCTTAAGTCTCATTCAGAAGGGAAAATAAAATTGTCATCAGAGTTGGATGGAGGGAGAAAACTGGGTGCGAGACAAGTTTGGGTGGAAAATAGAGGAGGATCAGGTATAAGAGAGTGAATGTAAATTGGTGGCTGGGGATGGAGGTGGGGCATCTTTAGCAAGTGCCAGATGCCTGGTATGGGGAAGTCTCAAGGGTTTCTTTGGGGATAACTCTAGCTGAGAATCCTAACAGTGGGGAATACGGAGTCTGAACCCACCCTCCCACAAAAACTTTGACCCCAAATTTATCTTGCCTACAGGAGTTGCAGGGGAAAAGACTGAGTGGAGAGTCAGGGAATTGCAAACAAGTGGCTGGCCCAAGTTTAGATCTATTCTTCTCTGTTATGATAGGTTATTATCACTTTGGACACATAAGCCAACATAAACTCTTGCTTCTGAAATGTGCAATAGTCATTTTAGCATAGAAACAAAAAAGTAACTAAGCCATTCCTCAATGCTCACTTTGCTTTCAGTGATATGTTTTGGATCAACAAAACCAGAATCCATATATCAAAGAATCTGATTGACAGAGTCCATTGAAATCAGTTTCCTGGGTACTATTAAGGATAACAAATATTAATGTGTAAACATTCATGAAAAAGAGGAAAAAATCTTAAAATTAAATTGATTGTTTTATGTATACACACAAGCAATAATGGTAACAGTACTCCAGGTTGTATTGCTTACACAAATTTATGATTAAACTGACATGCTTAAGGTATTAATATACAAGTGCTAGAAGATTTTACAATAATGAAGTATTATAATCTCTATGTTAAATATTTTATAAAAGACATGAAGCAAAGTTAATGCCATTATGTCAATAGTCTCAGTTTTATCATTAAGATGTTTAAGAAAGCGTAACCAGTTTTGAAATCATGCTAGTAAAACATTTCCTGCTGTTAGACATTTAACTTGTTCCTAATCATCATTTTTGTTAATGAAGCCTTGATGAATTCTTTGGTGTACAACTCATGTATCTTTTATTTGAATGTGTATAATTCTGTCACACTATTTTCAATCTGTTTCCACCAAAAATCACCTATTAATGTTCTTCATCTCATAATAAAAGAATCAATGACTGGTTTATTACCCATGGTTCATTTACTAACTGTACATACATCATGGATTATAGGCATTCACCAATATGTCTTTTGAAATATTCCTTCTCTTTATCAAATTTTCAAACTATTTTTATGGCATAAATATTACTTGTCTGCTTCAAATTCTATAATATACTTTCATCTGTTTCATGTAAATATTCCTTTTTTCAGTAGTTTATTTTGACATAAAGAAAAAGTCAAATAATATAATATTTCAATAATTAGCTAAATAAATTTCATAGTCTTGGTGTTGAATAGTTTTCTTTCAGAATTATATGAGCTCTTTATTTACTGGATAGTCTCTTTATTTCTTAAGACATAATATAAAGGTTTTCAAGGATCTGGAGAAATGGCTCAACAGTTGAGAGAAATTGTTGCTCTTAGCGAATATAGACCAGACCCAACACTACTCTAAGAGAGCTATAATGGCCTCTTTCAGCCCCTCTAGGTGTGGGAAACTAAGCTCAGCCTTACCGAAAAACGTCTTAGATCATGACAAAAAATCTTACCATTTACTGAGCTCGCCCAAAAATCATGTCATAAAATCCCATACCACCCCTCCCTCATTCTTGCTAAGCAGAGGCAACCGCCCTCTTATATCTTTCCCAATCAAATTATTGTATGGTGTTTGCTCATTGTGCTGCGCAATGTTGTGGTATTACTTGGATACCAATTACCAGTATACGTTTTCCTTCAGAGCTATAAAATTGCACTAGGGAAACTTCTCCCCTCTGAGCTGATATGTATATACAGAACACCTACATTTGTTTTCCAGCATCTGAATGGTGGAATACAACTCTATAACCCCAGTTCTAGGAAATCTATTCAGACACTCATGTATAAAATAAAATAAAATAAAATAAAATAAAATAAAATGTTTGACAAAAAGACTCAAACAAATAGGCATTTCACTAATTTTAGCATAACTGTTTTCTCTATAAAATTGGGTATTCCTTAGTGGTTTCTGATAGGGAAATTACATAAAAATAGGAGAGCTGCATTTTTGTTTTTACATATTTTGGGGGTATGTCCTTGAGTATGTATACAAACCATAATATGAAATTGGAGGTCACATTTAAACATGTACAATTTTGCTCTTTTCTTCCACTGTATAGGTTCCAGATATCAATGTGTATGTAATCTAGACCAACATGGATCATCATGGTTAGCAGTACCCATACCCAAAGAGAAATCTTTTATGCACATGCTTCATTTTTGTTTACTGATATAGTTTGAATTTTAAAGAATTAAAATTTTAAAATATTATATAAATGCTTTCAGAATAGCCTCACAAAAGTGATTTTCTTCTTTTTAAATCTAAATTGCTTCATAATTTATCAAGCAAAAATTACATAATAAATCATTCTCCCATCTCTGTTTCTCTACATTATTTGCACATGAAAATTCCTTTACTAAATACATTTCAAAAGGATTAGCATATTGATTTTCTCCTCTATAGATTAAAATTGTCTGGTGTTGTTTTTTTCTATAAATTTCCCCAATAAATTATTTTAATTTCACTATGTAATGCTAGTTTTTCACTGTCTTAAGTTTGTTGATATTTGTTACTCTACAATGATATTCTACCCGACTGTATTTTAAATATAGGAGTTCGATATGGCATTGTGAAATTTATCCAAGAATCTAAGTTTCTTTTCTTCCTTCATTTTTGTTTTGAAGTATACACCTAACACATATTAATGTCTCAAAATTAGGAGAATTTTTCTTAGATATTATACTTTCCATCTTCAAGTCGTGCTTTCCTATAAACCAACAGAGCAATATATTCAGAAAAATGTTTGCAAGACTGCATTAGACTCAGTACCACCACTTATTCAATAGCATATCAAGGTAGCTACATTATTAAATTTAAAACTGAAATATCCATAAATATATGCATAGTCTAGACTAATTTAGTATCTTAATAAATAAATTCATCATACCTTTATTAACGTTAGATGAACTTTGGTGAGTGTCCTATACATAACTGTAAGATCAGTGGTTCTCATAGGTGCTCTCTGAACCACGACATGAAACAGCAGGCTACTTAATTAGTATAATATTGGAAACTCTAAGTTTAAATTAATCACTGTGCTCTATTCTTTAAAATGTAAGTACCTAATGTTTATGTTAATATTTAATGGAGATATCATCAACCCAGGGCAAGTGAAGTCATGGATTTTGGAGGAAAATCTAAAACCAACACTTTATTCTAACAGCATAAGCCCTAACTACACTCTACATATTTTTATATTAAAAGATAAGTGTAGTACTGCCCTGCTTTCTAACATAATATCTTACTGATTATTTGGGAATTTCATATCATGGACCCCAATCAAACTCACTTCTTAGTCCTCCTATATTTACCCACCTACCCTTGTGACTCTCTCAAAAAAAAAACCTAATAAATCCAATTAATGATGCCCATTTACTCCCTCGAGCTTGGTCAAACTCCCAGTGGCCAGCACATTAAAGAAAACCGATTCCTTCCCCCATACACACCACCACTAGAAGCTGTCAGTTATTTAGAGCTATACTTCCACATCCTTACCACAATTTTCAAGAGTTATTTTTGACGGTTTTCTGAGTACTCACTCTTACCAAGGACACCTCTCCTTGGAATAGACAGACCACTACAGAAAAATACAACTAGTCTCACAGCAAAGTTGTAGAACTCCATCCCAAAGATGCATCTATAATACAACTTCAGCACTTAGAACTTAGGGCACATTGAGAAAGAGGGGGCAGAAAATCTGTAAGAGGCAAAAGAAAACAGAGTTTGATGTGAGATTATGTCTAGTATGAAAGTTAAAGAATACCCACTTAAAGTCTCATTAATATAAGGTCCTAAATGTGAGATGAACAAAGACAATAGGCATGCAACCTTAGATAAGGAATGTCCAGGATGCCTCAACCTATATAAAACAATAACAACAAAAAAATCTACAGTCAAGTAGAAAAAATAGTAAACTGCTCATCTAATAGCAAATAGCCCCTAAAAATATATGTAACAATAACCTTATAAACACTGAACAATATGCACATATGTAGTTAGGAATATTAATTGTATGTTTATTCAGTTAGTCAATATTAATTCTAAAAGAAAGCATACATTTAAGTAAGAACAAGGACAAATAATGAGAGAGTTTGGAAGAAGGAAAACAAAAGGGGAAATGATATAATCATATTCTAATTTCAAAGTATAAAAATAAGCATAGTAATAAAATGCTCACTAAGTTATTCATACATGTGCATTACTGCATGTATCTCTCAGTACTCATTAAGAAAACTCATTTTATAGTACATATTATTAATATGATAATTCACAAATGCTTATACTTTAGACAATAGGAAGCTGTGGACTGCAAGTTCTAAATGGGATATCTATAATGCAATATATTTATGTGAAGCTCAGGGGTCTTAGAAGATGGTGTATAAATACAAAAGAAGCTAAAGATAATGGATGGTGCAATGAAACAGTATTTGGTTATAAACATAAATTTCCAAATATGTGATTACATGCATAAGACCTGCTTAGGATAATACCAGCCAAAATCCCAGAATACATGAGTGAGGGGTTCATCAGCCCAAGTTCTATCTAATCATCTATTGGTAATTTATGATGTCTAGGCAATGCAGTTGAAAGTCTGTACTGGCTATATAGTATATGATCATTTGCCCATGTATATAAAGCTAACTATCATACTTACAGATCTGTGGAGTCAAATTATACATGGTAGAATTTATAAAACAATTATTTTGATTTTATATATTATAGTGCACGAAAAAACTTAAATATTTCATAAATATATCACACCATAATACATATGTATGCCATCAAAGATAAAGAAACATCAGTAGATCAATAAAAGCTTTTCAAAATTGTAATAGATATATGATGCCTATTTCTACTTCCTTTATGAAGATGCTGTTTTTCTATACATTAAAAGAAATATCCATACCATAATTTTTTTTGCCTAAAATTGAATTAGCTATAGTTAGAAGGCAAAGAAATGTATGGGGAGATAGATAAATTTGTAAATTAGTTGGAATCATATTACGCAACATGAATGAATGATATAAAATACTTATTTTTATATTCTACTTATCAAAAATTCAAATTGTCCGTTGAAGGAAAATGATATTTAATGAAAGTATGTGAAATTAAAATATAAGGATGAGTCTAATAATTTTTAAAGATGGTGAAATTGTTTTAAACTTTTTAGATGCTCTTTTAGATGGTAAGATGTTGTGAGAAACATCTCATTCACATAGGTCTCCTGTGAGAAATAGCTTTTCCCAATCTGAAGCTGACACATAGTAATGAAATTTAAATAGAAAATATATAGGTGAGAACTAAGGTTGTCCCACAGCCCTCTGAAACCAAATCCTGCCCAGAGAGAGCTAGTCTCTCAGTGATCTCACAGTTAAGATCACAAGCTCACAGGACCACAGGAGGGATAAGCTGCAGTCACAGACAGCAAGACCAACTAACACTAGAGATACCCAGATGATGAGAGACAATTACAAGAAGATAAGCAACAGAAACCAAGGCTACTTTGCATCATCAGAACCCAGTTCCCACACCGCAGTAAGTCCTGGATACCCCAATACACCAGAAAAGCAACATTTGGATTTAAAAATCACATCTCATGATAACAAGAGAAAACTATAAAAGGACATAAATAACCCCCTTAAAAAATTTAGGAGAACATAGGTAAAAAGTTAGAAGCCCTTAAAGAGGAAACAGAAAAATTCCTTAACGAAATACGGGAAAATGCAACCAAACAGGTGAAGGAATTGAAAAATAAAGCAACCAGGAACTAAAAATGAAAAAAGAAAGAAATAAAAAAGAGACAACCCTATAGATAGAAAACCTAGGAAAGGGATCAGAAGTCATAGATACACATATCAAATATATATATATGATATCAAAGAGAGATCCTAAGAGGCAGAAGATACCATAGAAATCATTGAATGAACACAATGGTCAAAGAAAATGCAACATGCAATAATGCCCTAACACAAAACATCCAGGAAATCCAGGACACAATGAGAAGACTCAACCTAAGGATAATAGTTACAGAAGATAGCAAAGATTCTCAGCATAAAGGGGTAGTAAATATGTTCAACAAAATCATAGAAGAAATCTCCTAACCTAAAGAAATAGATGCTCATAGAAAAGGTCAAGAGAACTCCAAATAGATTGGACTAGAAAAGATATTTCTCCTGTCACATAATAGTCAAAACACCAAATGCACAAAGCAAAAAGAGAATATTGAAAGCAGTAAGGTAAAAGGTAAAGTAACATATAAAGGCAGACCTATCAGAATTACACCAGACTTCTCAACAGAGATTATGAAAGCTAAAAGATCATGGGCAGATGTCATACAGACCCTAAGAGAACACAGCTGCCAGCCCAGGCTACTATATCCAGCAAAACTCTCAATAACCATAGATGGAGAAACCAAGATATTCTATGACAAAACCAAATCAGCACAATGTCTTTCCACAAGTCCAACCCTACAAAGGATACTAGACGGAAGACTATGACACAAAGAGGGAAATTACTCCCTAGAAAATGCAAGGAATTAATCATCTTTCAACAAACACAAAAGAAGATAGCCACACAATATAATTCCACCTCTAACAACAAAAATAACAGGAAACAACAATGGCTATTCCATAAAATCTCTTAATATTAATGGAATCAATTTCACAGTAAATACTATAGACTAACAGATTGGATACATAGGGAGGACCCAGCATTTTGTTACATACAGGAAACATACCTCAGTGATAAAGACAGACACTATGTAAAAGGCTGGAAAATTTATTTAAAGGAAATGGTCACCAGAAAAAAGCTGTAGTAGACATTCTAATATTGAATAAAATTGATTTTAAAAAGTTATCAAAAGAGAAAAGGAAAGACACTTCATACTCATCAAAGTAAAACTCTAACAAGATGAGCTCTCAATTCTGAACATCTATGTTCCAATGCAAGGACACCCACATTCATAAAAGAAACTTTACTAAAGTACAAAACATGTATTGCAGCATACACAATAATAGTGGGAGACTTCAACACCCCACTTTCATCAAAGGACAGATCATGGAAACAGAAACTAAACAGAGATACAGTGAAACTAACAGAAGCTATGGACCAAATGGATTTAGCAGGTATCTAAACAACATTTCTTCCTAAAACAAAAGAATATACTTTCTCAACACCTCATGGTACCTTATCCAAAACTGATCATATAATAAGACACAAAATAGCCCTCAACAAATACAAGAAGATTGAAATAATCCCATGGGAACTTTCAGATCACAATGGGCTAAGGCTGGTCTTCAATGACAACCATAACAACAGAAAGTCTACATACATACGGAAACTGGTCAATGCTCTACTCAATAATAACCTGTTCAAAAAAAGAAATAAAGAAATTAAAGACACTTTAGAATTTAATGACAATGAAAGCACAACATACCCAAACTTATGGGACACAATGAAAGAACTGCAAAGAAGAAAATTCATATCTCTGAGTGCCTTTTAAATAATAACTGGAGAGAACATATACTCACAACTTGACAGCACACCTGAAAGCTCTAGAACAAAAAGAAGCAAATACACCCAAATAGATTAGACAGCAGGAAATAATCAAACTCAGGGCTGAAATTAACCAAGTAGAGACAAAAAGAACTATACAAAGAATCAACAAAACCAGGAGCTGGTTCTTTGAGAAAATCAACTAGATAGATAAATCATTAGCCAGACTAAAAAGGTTGAAAAGACAATATCCAAATTAACAAAATCAGAAATAAAAAGGAAGACATTGCAACAGAAACCGAGGAAATTTAAAAGATCTTCAGATCCTACTATAAATATATATTCAACACAACTAGAAAATCTGCATAAAGTAGACATTATTCTGAACAGCTAACAGGTTCTGAAGTTAAATCAGGATCAGATGTATTATCTAAACAGTCCTATAACCCCTAAGGAAATAAAAGCGGTGATTAAAATCTCCCAACCTAAAAAGCCCAGGACCAGGTGGGTTTAGTACAAAATTCCATAAGACCTTCAAAGAAGATCTAATGCCAATAAATACACTTCAAACTATTCCAGAAAACAGAGATAAAAGGTCCACTACCTTATTCGTTCTTTGATGCCATAATTACATCTATTCCTAAACCAACCAAATAACCTACAGAGAAAGGAAATTTCAGACCAATTTTTCTTATGAGTATTGATGCAAAAATACTCAATAAAATTCTATAAAAACAAATCCAAGAACACATCAAAATGATCCTTCACTATGATCAAGTAGGCTTCATCCTAGGGATGCAGGGATGTCTCAATATACAGAAAACCATCAACGTAATGCACTACACAAACAAACTCAAAGAAAAAACACATGATCATCACATTAGATGCTGAGAAAGCATTTGACAAAATTCAACACCACTTCAGGGTAAAAATCTTGTAAAGATAAGGAAGTCAAGGCACATAAATAAACATAGTCAAAGCAAACCAGTAGCCAACATCAAATTTAATGGAGAGAGCAACTAGAAGCAATCTTGGTAAAAATCAGAAACTAGAAAAGGCTGCACATTTTCTCCCTACCTATTCAATATAAGACTTGAAATGCTAGTCAGAGCAATTAGAAAAGAAAAAAAGGTGAAAGGGATACAAATTAAAAAGGAAGAAATCAAAATATCACTATTTCCAGATGACATAATAGTATATTTAAGTGACCCCCAAATGTTCCCCCAGAGAACTACTAAGCCTGATAAACAACTTCAGCAAAGTGGCTGGATATAAAATTAACTCAAACAAGTCAGTAGCCTTCCTCTACTCAAAGGATAAACAGGCTAGAAAGAAATGAGGGAAATGACACACTTCACAATAGTCGAAAATAATATAAAATACCTTTGTGTGACTATAACCAAGCAAGTGAAAGATCTGTATGACAAGAACTACAAGTCTCTGAATAAATAAACTTTAGAAGATCATAGAAGATGGAAAGATCTCCCATGATCATAGATTGGCATGATTAATATAATAAAATGACCATTTTACCCAAAGTCATCTACAGATTCAATGCAATCACCATCAAAATTCCAACTCAATTCTTTATAGGAAGAGCAATTTCAAATTCATTTGAAATAACCAAAAACCCAGGATAGTGAAAACTATTTCCAATAATAAAATAAATCCTGGTGGAATCACGATCCTCACCCTCAAGCTATATCACAGAGCAATAGCAATAGAAATTGAAGGTTATTAGTACAGTGTCAGGCATGGAGATAAAAGGAATAAAATTGAAGACCCAAAAATAAACCCACATACCTCTTGTCACTTGGTCTTTGACAAAGGAACTAAAAGCACCAATGAAAAAAAAGATATTATTTTCAGCAAATGGTGCTGATTCAAATGGCAGTGAGCATATAGAAGAATGCAAATTAATCCATTCTTATCTCCTTGTAAAATGTTCAAATACAGGTAGATAAAGAATCTCCGTATAAAACCAGACATACTGAACATAATAGAAGAGAAACTGTGGAAGAGCCTCAAACATATAGGCAAATGGGAAAATTTAAAGAATAAATCACCAATGGCTATGCTCTAAGTTCAAGAATCGACAAATGGGACCTCATAAAATTACAAACGTTTCTGTAAGGAAGAGGACACTGTCAAGAGGACAAAATGGCAACCAACAGATTGGGAAAAGATCTTTATCAATCCTCCATCTGATAAAGAGCTATTATCTAATACATATAAAGAACTCAAGAATTTAGACTCCAGAGAACCAAATAATCCTATTATAATGGGGTACAGAGGTAAATAAAGAATTATCAACTGAGTATATAGAATGGCCAAGAAGCACCTAAAGAAATGTTCAACATCTTTAGTCATCAGGGAAGTGCAAATCAAAACAACCCTAAGATTCCACCTCACACCAGTCAGAATGCCTAAGATTAAAAACTCAGGTGACAGCAAATGCTGGCAAAGATGTGTAAAATGAAGAATGCTCCTCCAGGTTTGGATGGATTGCAATCTGGTACAACCACTCTGGAAATCAGTCTGGCAGCTCCTCAGAAAAATGGACATAGTACTATCTGAGGACCCAGCTATACCACTCCTGGGCATATATCCAAAAAATGATCCAACATATAAAGACACATGTTCTACTATGCTCATAGCAGTCTTATTTATAATAGCCAGATGCTGGAAAGATCCCAGATGCCCTTCAACAGAGGAATGGATACAGAAAATGTGGTTCATTTACACAGTGGAATACTACTCAGCTATTAATCAAAACAATGGCTTCATGAAATTCTTAAGTAAATGGATGTAACATGAAAATATCATCCTGAGTGAGGTAAAAAAAGAACACACATGGCACACACTCACTGATTAGCTGTTATGACCCCAAAGCTTGGAATACACAAGGTACAATTCATAGACCACATGAAGCTCAAGAAGAAGGACAACCAAAATGCAGATGCATCAGTCCTTCTTAGAAGGGAGAACAAACATATTCATAGGAGGAAATACAGAGACAAAGAGTGGAGTAGAGACTGAAGGAAAGACCATTCAGAGACTGCCCCACACGAGGATCCATCCCATATGTATCCACCAAACCCAGTCACTATTCCTGATGCCACGAGGTGCTTGCTGACAGGAGCCTGATATTGATCTCTCCTAAGATACTCTGCCAGAGCCTTACTAATACAGATGACTATTCTTTCAGCTAACTGTCAGACTGAGCCGGGGGATCCCCAATGGAGGAGTTAAAGAAAGGATAGAAGTAGTTGAAGTGATTTGCAAACCGATAGGAAGAACAATATCAACCAACCAGAACCCCAGGGCTCCCAGTGACCAAACCACCAATATAAGAGTATAGTGTGACACATGGCTTCAGCCACTTATGCAGCAGAGAATGGTATTGCCTGGCAGCAACAAGAGGAGGAGTCCTTGGTCTTCTGAAGGCTTGTTTCCTCAGTGTAGGATATTGCCAGGGTGTTTTGTGACTGTGGACAGGGTGGGAGGCAGAGCATACTTATGAAAGAAGGGTGAGGGGCAATGGGAGAGGGGGAAATTGGGAAAGTGGATAACATTTGAAATGCCTGTACATAAAATATCCAATAAAAAAAGAAAAAAAGGAAAAAGGAAAACAAGGAAGTATTGTGGCATAATGTACATTATATTTATTGTTATATTTAGTATAGTTTATTTTCAATGAAAACTTGATTTTTATGTCTAGAAATTGTTTGGTTTGCATACTTTGTGTTTTTGTCTGCTGAAATGCATGATACTCAATCGATTTTGCAATTCTATAAATCCCTTAAATTCTATAATTCCCAATTTGATTGTTCTGGTACAGATACCTGCTTCACTGATGACAGGGCTTCCTTGCTTTCTATAAAGTAAGGGGAAACATTGCTTCAGAGGATGCCATAAAACAGGGATGTTGTATTTTAGGCATATATGTGCTAATTGTACTATACAAAAAAGAATTCTTCTGACATTTTTTCTACATTCTTTGCAGAACTTACACATAAATCTGACCCATAGATTGAAGGTGTCTTTACAGAGATATTTCACCACATGAGAAAGTCATAGAGACGTCAGGAGGACTCTATAAACTTGAAGGTCAAAACTCAGTTTTAGATGTCTGAAAATAGGATAGAAAATTAAATGCCAGAAAGAAAGGACATGTTCAAATAGAGACCTCAGAGTGAAATACTCATTTTGGAGACATTTTAATGTTTTCGTCTTATCTACTTCAACTAAAGATTTTAAAACATAAAAGAATGAGAATGCATTTATTTTTCTCCATCTTTATTAAGTTGGGTATTTCTTATTTACATTACAATTGTTATTCCCTTTCCCGGTTTCCAGGGCAACATCGCACTAACCCCTCCCCCTCCCATTTTATATGGGTGTTCCCCTCCCCATCCTCCCCTCATTACCGCCCTCCCCCCAAAAATCCCATTCACTGGGGGTTCAGTCTTGGCAGGACCAAGGGCTTCCCCTTCCACTGGTGTCCTTACTAGGCTATTTATTGCTACCTATGAGGTTGGAGCCCAGGGTCAGCTCAGTCCATGTACAGTCTTTGGGTAGTGGCTTAGTCCCTGGAAGCTCTGGTTGGTTGGCATTGTTGTTCATATGGGGTCTCAAGTCCCTTGAAGCTCTTTCAGTCTGTACTCTGATTCCTTCAACGGGGGTCCCATTTTTAGTTCAGTGGTTTGCTGCTGACATTCGCCTATGTATTTGCCTTATTCTGGCTGTGTCTCTCAGGAGAGATCTACATTCACTTCCTGTCAGCCTGCACTTCTTTGCTTCATCCATCTTATCTAGTTTGGTGGCTATATATGTATGGGCCACATGTGGGGCAGGCTCTGAATTGGCATTCCTTTAGTCTCTGTTCTAAACTTTGCCTCCCTATTCCCTCCCAAGTGAATTCTTGTTCTCCTTTTAAAGAAGGAGTGAAGCATCCACATTTTGGTCACCTTCTTGAGTTTCATGTGTTCTGTACATTTAAGGTAATTCAAAGATTTGGGCTAATATCCACTCATCATTGAGTGCAGGCCTGTTGTGGTTTGCCCTGAAGTTATTTGTATTTTGATGCTAATTCCACTGCCCCAAGGACAGCTGCCTAGTCTCATACTCAGGACTCAGGTGACTTCACCAGAACCACCTCTCCATTGAATTTGTAAAGCACAGGTGAGGGGCAGGTACAGGATAGAAGGAGGCCTGTCATTGGAGGAGAAGGAAGGATGGGCTGGAGAGAAGTTTGAAGGAAGAGGAGGAGACTAGAAGAGAGATGGGGAAGGAGAGAGGGGAGAAGCCGTGACAGGACAAGATGGCAGGTGATGTTAAGATTCTGCTCTGTGTATTTACAGGTTGTTATTAATGTTCTCAAGGGATGGATGGTACCGGGCTTTGTATGTTTAAGTGGGAAATTATATCTTACCAATTGGGTCAAAGATTATTGTGCTGTGTGTTCTTTTGTGTGAGGGTTTGAGTGTAGGAAAGTGTGCGGCTGGGATGTGTTTCTGCCAAGATATCTAGCAGATATCTTGGGGCACCGAGGTGCAGACCTAGCGGGGTAAAAGACAACCACTACTTTATATTTTTATATTTTTACAACAACAGATGGCGAGCCAAGGTGATGGGCAAGAATCCACTAGTAATCCTGAGAGTTGAGAGAAAGTTTTTATTTTTTAAGAGGAGGCCGTTGCCATGTTTAGTCATGTGATATTTTAAGCATGGGAATTCAAACAAAGAAATGGGGAAGTAGCCTGGCCTAGCAGGCTATAGGTCCCCTGCGGTGTGAGAAGTAATGGCAGATCAGAGAGTTACAGATTAAAAGCTGCTTTTTAAAGAAAGTTGTTTAGAAAGTCTTTCAGGATACTCATTCTTTTCCCAGTGGGCTCCATGGGAATTTTGGGTTGAAATCCTAGTTAAGCTACATCTTAATTACAGGTATTATTAAAAGGTGATTGAGTTTGTTTTTACAAAGAAGAGAGTAAAGAGATTACCTGAATCAGGTGGGGATTTTCATCCATGGTTCAGAACTTAGATAGGGAAAAATTGGTCACTCACTCCAAGTAGAGAGTTGTGATAAATGTCTGTAACACCGGGGAGAGTGAATGCAGACATATATTTTAGAAGTTATTAAGGTTAAAGAAAATCTGTGGCTCCGGGTAGAGAGCTTAACAGCTGGATATATTTTGGGTTAAATTCCTGAGTTTTAAGTTGTTTATTGGTTTTAGAATTGATTGAAGGTGTTTAAGTTTGTTTTAATGAGAGTAAAGAGATTACCCGAATCACATGGAGATTTTCATCTATGGTTCGGGACTTAGATAGGGAAAAATTAGTCACTAACTCCAAGTAGAGAGTTGTGATGAAATGTCTGTAACACCAAGGAGAGTGAATACAGGCAGATATTTTAGAAATTATTGAAAGACCCCCGGAGAGGACCTTTCCCTCAGGAGGATTCCCAAGCACCCATTGACCGAGCCGAGTCTACTCGGATGCAATCAGCAAGAGGGTTTATTGGAAAACACAGGTACCTGCGGGCACACAGTCTCTTCGGAGGACTTGCGCGCCCAGCAGCTCCAGCATGGGGCTTTTATAGGGATTGGGGAAGCAGAAGCGGGCGTACAGAAGCAGATGCATAGTTACGTGGATTGGTGGATTCAAACGAGGCACATAGACATGTTCACATATGTTTGGCTATTTCACATGATGAGGTAATAAGGTATAGCTACACACATTGGCAGGTTTGGGGCATCCTGGATGTCGGGGGCTGGGGGCTTATCTCTTCCTGCCAGGTGGACTGTGAGTCAGATCCGGTACTCCTGGTCTGTTCTGCATTCCTTTCCTTTTATGGTCTGTTAGTTCTAGTGGCAGGGCGGGGCTGCCTGGACTTGCTTTTCACCGTGTTTAGTCCTGAGGTTGTGAATTTTGAAACATACTCTTTTAACTTCATATTTTTAAACCTTAAATCTGTATAATTTTCCTTTCATTATTAAGGTTAAAGAAAAATCTGTGGGTCCGGGTAGAGAGCTTAACAGATTGAGATATTTTGGGCTAAAGTCCTGGTTTGCTGTGTTGCTTATTGATACTGGGATTGATAAAAGGTATTTGGTTTGTTTTATGAATTACACCGCTAAAGGCCATATGTCTGGTTGATGCTGGCTAGTGAGGGTTTGTGGTTACTTTTGATATATACCACAACAGGAAGCTCAAATTCTCTTAACGTGGGCTCCACGGGAACTTTGGGATAATTTCCCGATATCACAGAGTACAAAAGCCTATCAGGCTCATTGTTTAGCTTACTTCCTTTTATAAAAAATTGTTTAATATTCATGATGGGTGTGACTTTGAGTTTTATGGTTATATTATTACTCTGGGAGAGAGTACAAGATACAAGTTTTTCTAGTTTAAGAGTAAGGAATAAGGGTTTGGGGATTTAGCTCAGTGGTAGAGCGCTTGCCTAGGAAGCGCAAGGCCCTGGGTTTGGTCCCCAGCTCCGGAAAAAAAAAAAGGTGTAAAAAAAAAAAAGACTAAGGAATACAGTATTTTCGGAGAAAGATTTTGTCTTTGTGTTTTTAAAAAGTGTGGTTAGGCTCTGGAAACCTCCCAGAGTCATACTGATCAGATTTGATAGAGGTAGACTGCCTGAAAAATTTATTCAGGAGAATCAAACAAAAAGATATCTCGATTCTAAACTTTTTCTTGAGAGTTGTATTTTACAGAGCATGCCTACCTACTTGGAATCCTGGTCTCAAGGACTTTCAGCTGGGTCCAGTCAGGACACATCCTGCTACAGCATTTGCTTCATTCTTCCAACCCACTACCCCCAAGGATATCTCAACGCCCCTGTACAGCTTAACAAATTTATGGAGGAGTCATCACCCCAATTCCCTGGACTTTGGGGGGCTGAAAATGGTTATTCTAAAGTTGTTTTTATGAGGAATTTAAAATTGGTTGTAATTTAACAGGGAGGAATTAGCTAGATTGAATTGTACAGTCATAATCTCATTTGGTAACTAAGCTTAAATCTTATCTTTGTTTTGGTATAGAATTTGTTTTGTCAAAAAAGTTTACAAGGTTTAGAGCCAGTCCTTCTATTGATGTCATTACAAACTTCTGAGTTGATTACACATGTGAGTTAAGAGCCAAAGAGCAAACATATTACCGACGTTGTGAGAGAACTTTCAAGATATTATTAAGATATAAAGACAACAGTCCAGATTGTCTTGTATAGGTAGATGGTTTTCAAAAACGTCAGAAATCCACAAAATTTGAGATTTAAAGTTATTTATCTTTTGTTGAGACATATCTGCTCCTAACAGTTACCCTTTGGTGGATTTAATGAAGAATGTGAACATCTCTACCTCCAGGGGAGGCAATACTTTGTGGCTAGGCAGCCACTGGACAAAACTGCCTGTTTCATTTGCAGACTAATACTGTCCAGAAAAGGACAAATTATGCAGAATAGTTGACTGATAAACTCTGCCAAGACAGAGTGATCAGCCCTTCAAAATCTGCATTTCAAGAGTCTGTCAGTTGATTTTGGGCCAGAAGGCTGAAGACTTGAGCTCACATGTTGCTAACGGGACTGTGCTAGTGGAGATCTGTCTCTACAAGCTCTCAGTTCTGGAAGCTCTGTTAGGCTTCCTATGTGTATAGATACTTGGTCATTCCCAGATTTCTGACAGAGTTGAAGACATTATAGTCTCATAGCCTATCAGGCTGTTTAACTCTAAATATACATATTTCATTGGATATTTATCAGGTAGTATACAAGCTAGCCAAGATATAATACAGATTTTAAGCCTTTCTTAAGCTGGAATGGAATGTTCTGTTTAACTGATATAGTGATGGACTGGATGTTGAGTATATCATATGCTTTATAAATTGTAGAATGATAATTGTACTCAATATATAAGTAAAAATGCTTTTTAAGTGGACAAAAAGCTTGAAATGTTGTGATTTGCCCTGAAGTTACTGTATTTTGATGCTAATTCCACTGCCCCAAGGACAGCTGCCTAGTCTCATACTCAGGACTCAGGTGACTTCACCAGAACCACCTCTCCATTGAATTTGTAAAGCACAGGTGAGGGGCAGGTACAGGATAGAAGGAGGCCTGTCATTGGAGGAGAAGGAAGGATGGGCTGGAGAGAAGTTTGAAGGAAGAGGAGGAGACTAGAAGAGAGATGGGGAAGGAGAGAGGGGAGAAGCCGTGACAGGACAAGATGGCAGGTGATGTTAAGATTCTGCTCTGTGTATTTACAGGTTGTTATTAATGTTCTCAAGGGATGGATGGTACCGGGCTTTGTATGTTTAAGTGGGAAATTATATCTTACCAATTGGGTCAAAGATTATTGTGCTGTGTGTTCTTTTGTGTGAGGGTTTGAGTGTAGGAAAGTGTGCGGCTGGGATGTGTTTCTGCCAAGATATCTAGCAGATATCTTGGGGCACCGAGGTGCAGACCTAGCGGGGTAAAAGACAACCACTATTTTTTTATTTTTATATTTTTACAACACATACTATGTGTGTTTTCCTGTGATTGGTTTACCTCCCTCAGGATGATATTTTCCATTTCCATCCATTTGCCTATGAATTTCATGAAGTCATTGTTTTTGATAGCTGAGTAGTATTCCATTGTGTAGATGTACCACATTTCCTGTATCCATTCATCTGTTGAAGGGCATCTGGGTTCTTTCTAGCTTCTGGCTATTTTAAATAAGGCTGTTATGAACATAGTGGATTATGTGTCTTTGTTATATGTTGGGGCATCTTTTGTGTATATGCCCAAGACAGGTATAGCTGTGTCCTCTGGTAGTGCAATGTCCAATTTTCTGAGGAACCTCCAGAATGATTTCCAGAATGGTTTACCAGTATGCAGTCCAACCAACAATGGAGGACTGTTCTTCTTTCTCCCCATCCTCACCAACATCTCCTGTCCCCTGAGTTTTTGATCTTAACCATTCTGACTGGTGCAAGGTAGAATCTCAGATTGATCTGCATTTCCCTTATGACTAAAGATGTTGAACATTTCTTTGGGTGCTTCTCAGCCATTCAGCATTCCTCAGCTGTGAATTCTTTGTTTAGCTCTGAACCCCATTTTTCATATGGTTATTTGTCTCCCTGCAGTCTCTTTTCGAACACCTACTTCAGCAAGTAAGTGAAAAGGGGAATATCTAGCCATAGTAGAACCTATAATAAAATAGTTGTTAAATGAGTCCCTGAATGTCACTTTTGGGGAGGCTGTGAAGGAGCTCTACTCCCAGTTTTGTGAGAAGTTGAACAGTTAGACCATCAGAAGCCCAGTCCTACCCAAGCTGTAGAGACACCAGCACTGGAACTGCCTCTTCCCAGTGTGCCTGCTCCAACCGCACTGTGAAGCTTTGCATAACTGTCTGATGGTAGTGCCCTTATGGAAAGGTACCCTAGTTGGCTAGGAGTGTAGACTGAGCTTGGAGGGCTGTTCCTTGGTAATGTACTCCCTCCTCTGAGTTGCAGCCAGGAGCTGGTCCCAAAAGGTCTCAATAGTCTTCTTGCACATCAAAGGGGGCCCATGGTGGCATGGTGGGACCTGGCCCCTGCTTGACCCTGGCAGCGGTGGATAGTGGTTGGGATATAGGGAAAGCAGTGGGCAAAGGCCTGACTGACATTCTGTCTGGACAAAAATCCAAGGAAAAAGGAATACTGGGTTCACCAAAGCAGGTGACCAGCCTGATGTCTCAAGCACAGGAGTGGTCTCCTCCATGGAAGTCAGGTAGAGAGTCTGCAGCAGTCCTGAGCCTGCTGATTGCAGTGCACAGTCCATGCTGACTGAAAACTGTAGGCAAAGCTCTGCCCTGCATCCCCCTGCTTCAGTTTACCTTTGCAATAGAAGCAAATCCTTCTCCAGCTACGTGTTGTAGTCTTTGAGTAGGGATTTTGGGTGTACACATTGACATTTCCATTTATGTGAATAAAGCACATTTTGATAAAAAAAGAGAATGCATTTAATAACACTTTGATAATATGACTTCTATGGAGATGCTGAGTACTAAGAAGATAATAAATATTCAAAAATCTACAGAAAAAAAGGTTATATTTCATGACACAATTTAGATGTTTCTATATCATTCCTATGCTGTTCTCTACACTCTCCAATCCCTACCATGTCTACCGTTTCCTTCTCAAATTCATGCCTAGTTTCAAGAATGTAGCCCAAAATACATATAGATGAAAATCACTAAAAGGACACAGCTATATTTTTTTATTTTTATCTATTTGTAATAAGTGAACGATCATGTGGGTTTTTTCTTTGAGTATGTTTATATAGTGGATTACATTGATGAATTTCTATATATTTAACCATCCCTGCATCCCTGGGATTTAGCCTACTTGATCATGATGGAAGAATGTTTTGATATGTTCTTAGATTCAGCTTGCAAGAATTTTATTGAGTATTTCTGCATCGATATTCATAAGGGAAATTGGTCTGAAGTTCTATTTCTTTTTTAGATCTTTGTGTGGTTTAGGTATAAGCATAATTGTGGCCTCATACAAGGAATTGGGTAGTTCTCCCTCTGTTTCTAGTTTGTGGAATAGTTTGTACAGTATTAGTATGAGGTCTCCTATGGAGCTCTGATAGAATTCTGCACTAAATCCATCTGGTCCTGGGCTCTTTTTGTTGGGAGACTCTTAATATCTGCTTCTATTTATTTAGGAATTATGGGGTTGTTCAGATGGTTTATCTGATCCTGATTTAACTTTGATACCTGATATCTGTCTAGTAAATTGTCCATTTCCACCAGATTTTCCAATTTTGTTGAAGATCGGTTTTTGTAGTACAATCTGATTTTTTTTAATTCCCTCAGATTCTGTTGTTATATCTCCCTTTTCATTTCTGATTTTGTTAACTTGAATACACTCCTGGTGCCCTCTGGTTACTCTGGCTAAGGGTTTATCTCTCTTGTTGATTTTCTCAAAGAACCAGCTCCTGGTTTTGTTGACTTTTGTATAGTCCTTTTTGTTTTTACTCGGTTGATTTCAGCCCTGAGTTTGATTATTTCCTGCCTTCTACTCCTCTTGGATATATTTGCTTCTTTTTGTTCTAGAGCTTTTAGGTGTACTGTCAAGCTGCTAATGCATGCTCTCTCCTGTTTCTTTTTGGAGGCACTCAGAGCTGAGTTTTCCTCTTAGCCCTTCTTTCATTGTGTCCCATAAGTTTGGGTATGCTGTGCCTTCATTTTCATTAAATTATAAAACTTCTTTAATTTCTTTCTTTATGTCTTCCTTGACCAAGTTATCATTGAGTAGAGTGTTGTTGAACTTCCATGTATATGTGGGATTTCTGTTGTTTTGGTTGTTATTGAAGACCAGCCATGGTGATCTGATAGGATGCATGGGATCGTGTCAATCTTCTTGTGTCTCTTGAGGCCTATTTTATAACTCATTATCTGGTCAATTTTGGAGAATTTACCATGAGGTGCTAAGAAGGAAGTATATTCTTTTGTTTTAAGATGAAATGTTCTATGAATATCTGTTAAATCCAGTTGGTTTATAACTTCTGTTAGTTTCTCTATGTCTCTGTTTAATTTCTGTTTCCCTGATCTGTTCATTGATGAGAGTGGGGTGTTGAAGTCTCCCTCTATTCTTGTGTGAGGTACAATGTGTGCTTTGATCCTTAGTAAAGTTTCTTTTATTAATGTTTGTGCCCTTGCTTTTGGAGTATAGATATTCAAGATTGAGAATTCTTCTTGGTAGATTTTTCCCTTGATAAATATGAAGTATTCTACCTTATCTTTTTTGATAATTTTTGGTTCAAAGTCATTTTATTCGATATTAGGATGGCTACTTTAGCCTGTTTCTTGTTACCATTTGCTTGGAAAGTTGTTTTCCAGGCTTTTACTCTGAGGTGGTGTCTGTCTTTGCAATGAAGTGTGTTTCCTATATGCAGCAAAATGGTGGGTCCTCTTTAAGTATCCAGTCTGTCAGTGTATGCCTTTTTATTGGGTAGTTGAGTCCATTGATGTTAAGAGATATTAAGGAATAGTGATTATTGCTTCCTTATTTTTGTTGTTATTGGTGGAATTATGTTTGTGTGACTTTCTTCTTTTAGTTTCATTTCAAAGAGACTACTTGCTTTTTCTAGAGTGTAGTTTCCCTCCTTGTGTTGGAGTTTTCTATTATGCTTTGTAGGGCTGGATTTGTACTTATTATTTTATATGAATCTCTAAGAGGAAATGTTAGCTACTCTGCAATAACAGATTTTTTCTGAGATAAAATCACTTCGTTCTGAAAGTAACTACAATCACACATCTTATAATAAGGTTTCAGTCTATTACAGACAAGTATATAATGCTGATATTGTAAAATTACAGTGTTGCTGGAAAAATTGTATCACCTATTAATGTTTTTGTCATCTTTTCTTACATGATGGAGTTAGAAATTATTCAATGATGACATGCAAAAGAATAGTTCAGGCAATTATGTACAAAATAATTTAATAATGATATTGACCAACTATTTTTACATATTTAGAATAATATAAAATTGTCATAATTTTAGAGTGATATTTTATTTAGAAATAAAATTTACTAATATTATGTTGTGTTATGCTGCCAAGAGGAATCTCAATCGTGTCATGTTTTCAAAGTTCCCTGGCTTGTACCTCCTGGTTTTATATAAATACATACTAATGCTTATCTAATAATGATATCACCTAGCAATGTGTTTCTGAAAATGTATCATTGTTGGAAATGTCCTTTAGCATTCAGTATATTCAGTGTATTTCATAGCATTATTATTTTATTTTCAAGTTGCCAGCCACATCCCCAGATTTACATATTATATAATATTTCTTTTACTGCTGCTATTATATATAAGCAAAAGACATGGATGAATTATATTCAGGGAAATCACAAAGAATTTTAAGAGGACAGACTGTACAATACATGGACTCTTATCCTTCATTTTATATTATTAGAAAACCGCAGGGAGACACATTGTGGTTTATTAGTTATTGAGTAGGTATCACTTTATATGTTGCCATATTCTTTTTCTAAATGAATTTACCCTATTAAGATGCAAATTAATTATGAAATTATACATGTCACATTATTTCAATTTTTCTCAAAATAGCAAAGACATGCAAAACTGGGGTTAATCTAATTTTCTTTGGGCAACTGCCAATAAAACAAATTTTTATTTACTTATTTATTTTGGATAAAACATTATCTAAAATGTATGTTGCAATCTAAAGTGTATGTGTTCTTAAGTTTCATCTCTCTGATGACTTAAGGATATTCAGCAGGTTTCCCGTACCTATTCACAATTTTTCTTCCTTCTTTGGATACCTGGCTAATTATGGTTCTGGTGATTTTTCTTCCTTCTATGGAGACATGGTTTGCAAATTCTACAGAATTTGGAATAGGTTTGCCCCTGCCACACAATTTCTGGAGTGTTCCCTGAAATACATAAGAATGTTGGAGAGCCTCATGTCAAGGAACAGAGGCAGTAGGCCTTTAAAGGCTCAGCCCCTTCCCTCCAGGTAATGACTGCTGAACAGCTCTGGGCCCTCATCCAGGTCATGAGGACACAGCTGCCTAAAAGCTCTTTCTGGGGTTTGAACTTCTTGTAGTGTCCTAGGAGGAATGTCCTAGCTATTGTGCACTAAGTGTTTGTATACATAAGAGACATAACAGATATTAAATATATTATATATTCAGGTTATTACTAACCCCATAATACTTTATATAACCAAGGTCTTCTGGAGAAGAAAGAATGAAACTAAGGGCATTATACTAGTGAATTTCAAAATATATCATAAAGCTATGGTAATCAAAACAGCATTGTATTCTCACAAAAACAATTTCCATTCTAGTTACCTCAAGTTCTGAGTTCTACTATTGTACCCCTGGGGACATCTTTTCATGACAGTCATTGTGGTGATCCATAGTTGCCATACAACTGGATAGGAATTTTTACATCATTTGGTCTGATAATACTAATAATATCAAGAGCCATAGACTATCTCATAAAATCCCCATTACCAGACATGACAGACCAGCTTTTGAGTTGCTGAGTAATCAAGGAAACTTTCAAAATGATACTGGTCATTGATATTGCCCATGTTTTCCTCTGAGAAAGTAAAGGTATGACCCTGTTGCTAAAGACGTGTATCTGGGTATATGACTCATAGGATTTGATGTAGGAATGATCTGAAAACATCTACCCTGAGGAGTAGTTTTTATACAATGGGAGGTTGATAGGTAACCTGCTATGGTAAGTAAACATTTAAAAATCCCACCTAGTTATGACACCTATGAATCACAACAATGACCATCATGACAACATATCCTGATGGGTGCAATAGTGGCACTTAAGTCTTGGAGGTAACCATAAGGGAAGTCATTCTAGTACTGTAAACCTAGTTAAATACATGTGGAACCAAATAAAATAGGGCATTCACTTTCATAAATATTAATCTTCATCTTAATATGAATATTATAAGTTTTTAAATAACTAAAGACACCTGAAGAGAAAGGAAACAAAATAGAGACAACAAACTAGTGATTTTCAAAATATATCAAAAAGCTATATGAAAACAGTATTTATTCACATAAAAATAAACACATGGAGTAATGCAGTGAGACATGTGGCCTAGTTATGTTTTGTTGGTATTTCTTAGAGGTCTGTTTCTTTCCAAGGAAAGACAGAAATGGAGTGGATCCCAATGGGGTGGGGCAGGAGTAGAAAATTGAGGGGAAACTAAAGTCAATATATTGAATGAGAAAATAATCTATTTTCAATAAAAGAGAAAAATCAGCTCCTAAAGTATCACAGTTACATCAATAGACTAACATATTGGGCAACCCTCATCAGCTATTTCTTTTTACATTTGATGTCAATTGGCACATAAGCCTATGGCTATCTAAGGTGTCAAAAAACAAGAGACTGTGGCTTATTCAACACTAAATTTGATGTGCATATGCTATCTCTTCCTCCCACACTTCAAAGATCATTGAAGAAGAGGAAGCTGGAAGTAAGCAAGAGCCAGAGCTGGTGGGTGACTATTAGGAAACAGTATTTTCTATCATCCTGAGTGATAAAAATCACTCAGTCACAAAAAAAAATACATGGTATGCACTCGCTGATAAATGAATATTAGTCACAAAGCTCAAATTACCCAAGATACAATCCAGAGACCACATGAAGCGCAAGAAGAAGTATGACGATAGCTCGGATGCCTCAGTTCTTCTTAAAAGGGGAAACAAAAAATATTCATAGGAGGCGATATGGAGAAAAAGTTTGGAGTAGAGACTGAAGGAATGACCATTCAGAGCCTGCCCCACTTGAGGATCCAGCCCATATATATATATATACAGCCACCAAACCTAGACAATATTGATGAAGCCAAGAAATCCATGCTGACAAGAGCTTGATATAGTAGCTGTCTCCTGAGCGGCTCAGCAAGAGTGTGACAAATACAGAGGCAAATGCTAGGAGCAAACCATTGAACTGAGATTGGGGTCCAAGTTGGAGGAATTAGAGAAAGGATTGAAGGAGCTGAACGGGCTTGCAACCCCATAAGAATAACAAAACCAACTAACCAGAGTTCCCAGAATAAACTACTACCTAAAGAGTACACATGGACAGACACATGGCTCTAGCTGCATATAGAGCAGACGATGGCCTTGTTGGGCACCAATGGGAGGAGAAGCCCTTGGTCCTACCAAGGCTAGACACTGCCCCCCCCCAGTGTAGAGGAATGTCAACGTGGAGATAACTGGGGAGGGGGGAGACCCTTATAGAAGAAGGGGAAGGGGTGGGATAAGGGGCTTAATGGACAGGAAACTGGGAAAGGGAATAATATTAGAAATGTAAATGAAAATATACAATAAAAAATTTAAAAAATGAAACTATTTTCTAGACAAAACACAATTAGGCACATGGACTCACAGAAGTTGGGACATCATATGTAAAATAAGGGCACAAGGTTGTGTGGGTAAAGAAGGGAGATAACTTGAAGGATTTGGGGAGAGAGTGAATATGATCAAAATACATTATATGAAATACATAGATAAGTAAAAGATTTAAAACCATAGACTAAACCTTAAGCACTTCTCTTAATATTTTTGTTTACAAAGAATCTCTTTCTTAATGGATAAATACAAATTTATGCATTTTATAAAATTAGGAAAATGTTTACTGAGCTTGTCAGTAATCATATAGGAAACCAGATTTCCTTGGAGTCTATTTCCTCCTTTACTAACACTAAGAAGAGACATAATTCTCCCATTTTCTATCCAGTCATATCCATATGTCTTGTCACAGATAAAGAAGTGACATTTATACTCTATAACATTCATTAATAATGTTTGTTTGATAATGTCTTAGCTAAAATGCACATTTACTATGCATGTTCCTTAGATTACTATGCCAGCAAGATGGATGAGTAGATAATTCTTGTTGTAAAAACAAGCTTTAAAAATACTGAAGATATAAAACCAGCTTAGCATGACTCCTCACAGAAATATCACAAAGAATTTTAAAGAACATAGTAAAATTTACAATAGTGGGAAAAGACTGTGCAATATAGTTAAATTGTCAAAGACTATATCTTCATAGACATTAATGGATGTAGAGTTCTATAAGGCACATTTTCTGAGAGACTACTTAACAAAATTCAATATAATTTTAGAATAAAATGAACGGCAGAGCTAACTTTCATATTTCATTCTCTTCAGTAAATCAGATGTCTTTCTATAGGCCTTGTTGCTTAGCTACAAAGTAACCACAAATCTGAAAATCAGATTATAAATAAAATACATTACCACTTTCTATTATTGGGAAATCATTTTGGTTTTTTTTTATACTAAGAGGATGAGTCATATTTCAAACATACAAGGTAACAAAACCTACTTGATAATTTTATTAAATAAACATTAGAATACATCTTGGGATTGCTTTATTGTAAGTAAATGAACTGGCAACCTTGTTATTTGGATCTACATGAACATTTCCTGAAAAATCACCTCTCTAGAGTATCTCAGATAGATATCCAAATTACAAATATCATGCACTTCCGTAAAGGGAGAAACAGTTGTCACAAGCTCCCATAATATAAGTAGGATATAAGTGGGGTTTTTCTGCTAAATTTTCTTTAAAACAAAATAAAATCAACACACACACACACACACACACACACACACACACACACACACACACACACAAGATACAAAGCCTGTCAGCAATGTAACCCTTTAAATTTTTATTTTATTTTATTTTTTTATTAACTTGAGTATTTCTTATATACATTTCGAGTGTTATTCCCTTTCCAGGTTTCCGGACAAACATCACCCTTCCCCCTCCCCTTCCTTATGGGTGTTCCCCTCCTCACCCTCCCCCCATTGCCGCCCTTCCCCCAACAGTCTAGTTCACTGGGGGTTCAGTCTTAGCAGGACCCAGGACTTCCCCTTCCACTGGTGCTCTTACTAGGATATTCATTGCTATCTATGAAGTCAGAGTCCAGGGTCAGTCCATGTATAGTCTTTAGGTATTGGCTTAGTCCCTGGAAGCTCTGGTTGGTTGGCATTGTTGTACATATGGAGTATCGAGCCCCTTCAAGCTCTTCCAGTTCTTTCTCTGATTCCTTCAACGGGGGTCCTATTCTCAGTTCAGTGGTTTGCTGCTAGCATTCGCCTCTGTATTTGCTGTATTCTGGCTGTGTCTCACAGGAGCGGTCTACATCCGGCTCCTGTCGGTGTGCACTTCTTTGCTTCATCCATCTTGTCGAATTGGGTGGCTGTGTATGTATGGGCCACATGTGGGGCAGGCTCTGAAAGGGTGTTCCATCAGTCTCTGTTTTAATCTTTGCCTCTCTCTTCCCTGCCAAGGGTATTCTTGTTCCCCTTTTAGAGAAGGAGTGAAGCATTCACATTTTGATCATCTGTCTTGAGTTTCATTTGTTCTAGGCATCTAGGGTAATTCAAGCATTTGGGCTAATAGCCACTTATCAGTGAGTGCATACCATGTATGTCTTTCTGTGATTGGGTTAGCTCAGTCTGTATGATATTTTCCAGTTCCAACCATTTGCCTACGAATTTCATAAAGTCATTGTTTTTGATAGCTGAGTAATATTCCATTGTGTAGATGTACCACATTTTCTGTATCCATTCCTCTTTGAAGGGCATCTGGGTTCTTTCCAGCTTCTGGCTATTATAAATAAGGCTGCGATGAACATAGTGGAGCACGTGTCTTTTTTATATGTTGGGGCATCTTTTGGGTATATGACCAAGAGAGGTATAGCTGGATCCTCAGGCAGTTCAATGTCCAATTTTCTGGGAACCTCCAGACTGATTTCCAGAATGGTTGTACCAGTCTGCAATCCCACCAACAATGGAGGAGTGTTCCTCTTTCTCCACATCCTCGCCAGCATCTGCTGTCACCTGAGTTTTTGATCTTAGCCATTCTCACTGGTGTGAGGTGAAATCTCAGGGTTGTTTTGATTTGCATTTCCCTTATGACTAAAGATGTTGAACATTTCTTTAGGTGTTTCTCAGCCATTCTGTATTCCTCAGCTGTGAATTCTTTGTTTAGCTCTGAACCCCATTTTTAATAGGGTTATTTGTCTCCCTGCGGTCTAACTTTTTGAGATCTTTGTATATTTTGGATATAAGGCCTCTATCTGTTGTAGGATTGGTAAAGATCTTTTCCCAATCTGTTGTTTGGCGATTGGTCCTAACCACAGTGTCCTTTGCCT
Source organism: Rattus norvegicus (assembly GCF_021556685.1). NCBI lineage: Eukaryota > Metazoa > Chordata > Mammalia > Rodentia > Muridae > Rattus > Rattus norvegicus. The sequence continues at coordinate 54,609,126 of NC_141554.1, read as the reverse complement.
TACAGAAGTTTTGCAGTTTTATGAGATCCCATTTGTTGATTCTTGATCTTAGAGCATAAGACATTGGTGTTTTGTTCAGGAAATTTTTTCCAGTGCCCATGTGTTCCAGATGCTTCCCTAGTTTTTCTTCTATTAGTTTGAGTATCTGGTTTGATGTGGAGGTCGTTGATCCACTTGGACTTAAGCTTTGTACAGGGTGATAAGCATGGATCAATCTGCATTCTTCTACATGTTGACCTCCAGTTGAACCAGCACCATTTGCTGAAAATGCTATCTTTTTTCCATTGGATGGTTTTGGCTCCTTTGTCAAAAATCAAGTGACCATAGGTGTGTGGGTTCATTTCTGGGTCTTCAACTCTATTCCATTGGTCTATCTGTCTGTCTCTGTACCAATACCATGCAGTTTTTATCACTATTGCTCTGTAATACTGCTTGAGTTCAGGGATAGTGATTCCCCCTGTAGTCCTTTTATTTTTGAGGATAGTTTTAGCTATCCTGGGTTTTTTGTTATTCCAGATGAATTTGCAAATTGTTCTGTCTAACTCTTTGAAGAATTGGATTGGTATTTTGATGGGGATTGCATTGAATCTGTAGATCGCTTTTGGTTAAATGGCCATTTTTACTATATTAATCCTGCCAATCCATTGGCATGGGAGATCTTTCCATCTTCTGAGGTCTTCTTCAATTTCTTTCTTCAGTGTCTTGAAGTTCTTAGTGTACAGATCTTTTACTTGCTTGGTTAAAGTCACACCGAGGTACTTTATATTATTTGGGTCTATTATGAAGGGTGTCTTTCCCTAATTTCTTTCTCGGCTTGTTTCTCTTTTATGTAGAGGAAGGCTAATGATTTATTTGAGTTAATTTTATACCCAGCCACTTTGCTGAAGTTGTTTATCAGCTTTAGTAGTTCTCTGGTGGAACTTTTGGGATCACTTAATTAGACTATCATATCATCTGCAAATAGTGATATTTTGACTTCTTCTTTTCCGATCTGTATCCACTTGACCTCCTTTGTTGTCTGATTGCTCTGGCTAGAACTTCAAGAACTATATTGAATAAGTAGGGAGAGAGTGGGCAGCCTTGTCTAGTCCCTGATTTTCGTGGGATTGCTTCAAGTTTCTCTCCATTTAGTTTAATATTAGCAACTGGTTTTGCTGTATATGGCTTTTACTATGTTTAGGTATGGGCCTTGAATTCCTATTCTTTCCAGGACTTTTATCATGAAGGGGTGTTGAATTTTGTCAAATGCTTTCTCAGCATCTAATGAAATGATCATGTGGTTTTGTTCTTTCAGTTTGTTTATATAATGGATCACGTTGATGTTTTTCCGTATATTAAACCATCCCTGCATGCCTGGGATGAAGCCTACTTGATCATGGTGGATGATTGTTTTGATGTGCTCTTGGATTCGGTTTGCCAGAATTTTATTGTGTATTTTTGCGTCGATATTCATAAGGGAAATTGGTCTGAAGTTCTCTTTCTTTGTTGGGTCTTTGTGTGGTTTAGGTATAAGAGTAATTGTGGCTTCATAGAAGGAATTTGGGAGTGATCCATCTGTTTCAATTTTATGGAATAGTTTGGATAATATTGGTATGAGGTCTTCTATGAAGGTCTGATAGAATTCTGCACTAAACCCGTCTGGACCTGGGCTCTTTTTGGTTGGGAGACCTTTAATGACTGCTTCTATTTCCTTAGGAGTTATGGGGTTGTTTAACTGGTTTATCTGTTTCTGATTTAACTTCGGTACCTGGTATCTGTCTAGGAAATTGTCCATTTCCTGTAGATTTTCAAGTTTTGTTGAATATAGGCTTTTATAGTAAGATCTGATGATTTTTTGAATTTCCTCTGAATCTGTAGTTATGTCTCCCTTTTCATTTCTGATTTTGTTAATTTGGACACACTCTCTGGGTCCTCTCGTTAGTCTGGCTAAGGGTTTATCTATCTTGTTGATTTTCTCAAAGAACCAACTTTTGGTTCTATTGATTCTTTCTATGGTCCTTTTTGTTTCTACTTGGTTGATTTCTGCTCTGAGTTTGATTATTTCCTGCCTTCTACTCCTCCTGGGTGTATTTGCTTCTTTTTGCTCTAGAGCTTTTATGTGTGCTGTCAAGCTGCTGACATATGCTCTTTCCTGTTTCTTTCTGCAGGCACTCAGCGCTATGGGTTTTCCTCTTAGCACAGCTTTCATTGTGTCCCGTAAGTTTGGGTATATTGTACCTTCATTTTCATTAAATTCTAAAAAGTTTTTAATTTCTTTCTTTATTTCTTCCTTGACTAGGTTATCATTGAGTAGAGCATTGTTCAATTCCCACGTATATGTGGGCATTCTTCCCTTATTGTTATTGAAGACCAGTTTTAGGCTGTGGTGGTCTGATAGCAGGCATGGGATTATTTCTATCTTTCTGTATCTGTTGAGGCCCATTTCTTGACCAACTATATGGTGAATTTTGGAGAAAGTACCATGAGGAGCTGAGAAGAAGGTATATCCTTTTGCTTTAGGATAGAATGTTCTATAAATATCTGTTAAGTCCGTTTGGCTCATGACTTCTCTTAGTCTGTCTACGTCTCTGTTTAATTTCTGTTTCCATGATCTGTCCATTGATGAGAGTGGGGTGTTGAAATCTCCCACTATTTTTTTGTGAGGTGCAATGTGTGTTTTGAGCTTTAGTAAGGTTTCTTTTACGTATGTAGGTGCCCTTGTATTTGGGGCATAGATATTTAGGATTGAGAGTTCATCTTGGTGGATTTTTCCTTTGATGAATATGAAGTGTCCTTCCTTATCTTTTTTGATGACTTTTAGTTGAAAATTGATTTTATTTGATATTAGAATGACTACTCCAGCTTGCTTGTTCTGACCATTTGCTTGGAAAGTTGTTTTCCAGCCTTTCACTTTCAGGTAGTTTCTGTCTTTGTCTCTGAGGTGTATTTCCTGTAGGCAGCAGAATGCAGTGTCCTCGTTGCATATCCAGTTTGTTAATCTATGTCTTTTTATTGGGGAGTTGAGGCCATTGATGTTGAGAGATATTAAGGAATAGTGATTATTGCTTCCTGTTATATTCATATTTGGATGTGAGGTTATGTTTGTGTGCTTTTCTTCTCTTTGTTTTGTTGCCAAGATGATTAGTTTCTTGCTTCTTCTAGGGTATAGCTTGCCTCCGTATGTTGGGCTTTACCATTTATTATTCTTTGTAGTGCTGGATTTGTAGAAAAATATTGTGTAAATTTGGTTTTGTCATGGAATATCTTGGTTTCTCCATCTATGTTAATTGAGAGTTTTGCAGGATACAGTAACCTGGGATGGCATTTGTGTTCTCTTAGGGTCTGTATGACATCAGTCCAGGATCTTCTGGCCTTCATAGTTTCTGGCGAAAAGTCTGGTGTGATTCTGATAGGTCTGCCTTTATATGTTACTTGACCTTTTTCCCTTACTGCTTTTAATATTCTTTCTTTATTTTGTGCGCTTGGTGTTTTGACTATTATGTGACGGGAGGTGTTTCTTTTCTGGTCTAATCTATTTGGAGTTCTGTAGGCTTCTTGTATGCCTATGGGTATCTCTTTTTTTAGGTTAGGGAAATTTTCTTCTATGATTTTGTTGAAGATATTTACTGGTCCTTTGAGCTGGGAGTCTTCACTCTCTTCTATACCTATTATCCTTAAGTTTGATCTTCTCATCGAGTCCTGGATTTCCTGTATGTTTTGGACCAGTAGCTTTTTCTGCTTTACATTATCTTTGACAGTTGAGTCAATGATTTCTATGGAATCTTCTGCTCCTGAGATTCTCTCTTCCATCTCTTGTATTCTGTTGGTGAAGCTTGTATCTACAGCTCCTTGTCACTTCTTTCGGTTTTCTATATCCAGGGTTGTTTCCATGTGTTTTTTCTTGATTGCTTTTATTTCCATTTTTAATTCCTTCAACTGTTTGATTGTGTTTTCCTGCAATTCTTTCAGGGATTTTTGCGATTCCTCTCTATGGGTTTCTACTTGTTTATTAATCTTTTCCTGTGCTTCTCTAAGGGAGTTCTTCACATCTTTCTTGAAGTCCACCAGCATCATGATCAAATATGATTTTGAAACTAGATCTTGCTTTTCTGGTGTGTTTGGATATTCCATGTTTGTTTTGGTGGGAGAATTGGGCTCAGATGGTCCCATGTAGTCTTGGTTTCTGTTGCTTGGTTTCCTGCGCTTGCCTCTCGCCATCAGATTATCTCTAGTGTTACTTTGTTCTGCTATTTCTGACAGTGGCTAGACTGTCCTATAAGCTTGTGTGTCAGGAGTGCTGTAGACCTTTTTTCCTGTTTTCTTTCAGCCAGTTATGGGGAGAGAGTGTCCTGATTTCAGGCGTGTAGTTTTTCCTCTCTACAGGTCTTCAGCTGTTCCTGTGGGCCTATGTCTTGAGTTCACCAGGCAGGTCACTTGCAGCAGAAAAGTTGGTCTTACCTGTGGTCCCAAGGCTCAAGTTTGCTCGCGGGGTGCTGCCCACGAGCTCTCTGCGGCGGCAGCAACCAGGAAGATCTGCGCCGCCGTTTCCCTAAATTTTTATTTTTTTAAGTTGAAAATAGATTCTTCTTTCATAAAATAGGTCCAAGCCACAATTTTCCTTCTGTTTGCTACTTCCAATATCCCCCATTTTCCCTCTATCCCAGGTCTTCTCCCCCTCCATTTCCTCGTCAGAAAAGAGTCTGCCTTCAAGAGAGCCAAATATGACAAATAAGATAAAATAAAACAAAGCTAAAACCTTCCCAATTGAAACTGAACAAGGTAAGTAGGAGGTAGAGTCACAAGGGCAGGCAAAACTATCAGAGATACACTTGCTCCCACTGTTATGAATTCCACAAAAATACCAAAGTATCAACCATGACAAATGCAAAGGACATGTTCCAGACACATGTGAACACAGTGCTTATTGTTTTAGTCTCTGTTAGTCCACATTAAGCCTGCCTAGTTGATTCAATGGGGCATGTTCTCCTGGTGTCCTGCACTGTCTCTTATTCCTACACTCTTTCTCTCCTTTTTACAGATGTCTCCACATCTCCAAGGGGAGATGGCCTATTTATACTTTCCTCTCATGTCTGTCTGTGGTTATCTCTAATCACTCCCATTTGCTGCTAAAGGAAGCTTCTCTGATGAGGAAGGACAAGACAGTACTGTATGAATATACCAAAAAACCATTAGGATTTCCTTCCTGCCTGCCTCCCTCTTTACCTCGCTTCCTTAGTTGTTTCCACCCAGGTAAGTCTTGGGCTATCCAGTCTCTAGCTCTTCTCTGTCCAGGCAATGTAGAGCATGAGTCCTCTTCTGTGTAATGGGACTCAAGTTAAACCCAACATTGGTTGGCCACTCCAGTAAATTCACTGCTGCTTGCTACAACACATCTTTTTTTGTTTGTTTGTTTGTGTGTTTTTTCTTTCTTTTTTTTTTTATTAACTCTTTATTTCTTATATACATTTCGAGTGTTATTCCCTTTCCCGGTTTCCGGGCAAACATCCCCCTAATCCCTCCCCCTCCCCTTCTTTATGGGTGTTCCTCACCCCATCCTCCCCCCATTGCCGCCCTCCCCCCAAAAATCAAGTTCACTGGGGGTTCACTCTTAGCAGGATCCAGGACTTCCCCTTCCACTGGTGCTCTTACTAGGATATTCATTGCTACCTATGAGGTCAGAGTCCAGGGTCAGTCCATGTATAGTCTTTAGGTAGTGGCTTAATTCCTGGAAGCTCTGGTTGCTTGGCATTGTTGTACATATGGGGTCTCGAGCCTCTTCAAGCTCTTCCAGTTCTTTCTCTGATTCCTTCAACGGGGGTCCTATTCTCAGTTCAGTGGTTTGCTGCTAGCATTCGCCTCTGTATTTGCTGTATTCTGGCTGTGTCTCTCAGGAGTGATCTACATCCGGCTCCTGTCGGTCTGCACTTCTTTGCTTCATCTATCTTGTCTAATTGGATGGCTGTATATGTGTGGGCCACATGTGGGGCAGGCTCTGAATGGGTGTTCCTTCTGTGTCTGTTTTAATCTTTGCCTCTCTATTCCCTGCCATGGGTATTCTTATTCCCCTTTTAAAGAAGGAGTGAAGCATTCACATTTTGATCATCCGTCTTGAGTTTCATTTGTTCTAGGCATCTAGAGTAATTCAAGCATTTGGGCTAATAGCCACTTATCAATGAGTGCATACCATGTGTGTTTTTCTGTGATTGGGTTACCTCACTTAGGATGATATTTTCCAGATCCAACCATTTGACTACGAATTTCATAAAGTCATTGTTTTTGATAGCTGAGTAATATTCCATTGTGTAGATGTACCACATTTTCTGTATCCATTCCTCTGTTGAAGGGCATCTGGGTTCTTTCCAGCTTCTGGCTATTATAAATAAGGCTGCTATGAACATAGTGGAGCATGTGTCTTTTTTATATGTTGGGGCATCTTTTGGGTATATGCCCAAGAGAGGTATAGCTGGATCCTCAGGCAGTTCAATGTCCAATTTTCTGAGGAACCTCCAGACTGATTTCCAGAATGGTTGTACCAGTCTGCAATCCCACCAACAATGGAGGAGTGTTCCTCTTTCTCCGCATCCTCGCCAGCATTTGCTGTCCCCTGAGTTTTTGATCTTAGCCATTCTCACTGGTGTGAGGTGAAATCTCAGGGATGTTTTAATTTGCATTTCCCTTATGACTAAAGATGTTGAACATTTCTTTATGTGTTTCTCAGCCATTCTGTATTCCTCAGCTGTGAATTCTTTGTTTAGCTCTGAACCCCATTTTTTAATAGGGTTATTGCTACAACACATCTTAAAGGCTGAACTGATTGTCAAGGTTTTAGTGGTTGGACTGGTATTCAGGTTTCTCTTTTCAGTAGCCTGCAAAGCACCTTATACCAAAAGAGACTAGAAAATAGGAGTGAAGGCTCCATGCAGGTACTGCATGGATGTTTTCTTTAGCAATGCAGCCCTTGCGGTCAGTTTTCAGAGAGCAACTCTCTGTCCTGACATTAGTTTGGATTGTTTAGAGCTCTCCACAGGGCCACCTCAGGCAACAATTTCACCTAAGAAAACATTAGCTCACCACTGGGAGCCTTGCATGGTTATAGAAGATGGCCAGTTCAGACTCAGTATATTCCTTTACTAAGTTTCCTGCCTAGGGTCACCTTCATAGATTTCAGAAAGCTTCCACTTTACTAGACTTCCAATTTATTCTCCAACACCCACCCCAATTCCATTTATTTCTTCCTACACTCTAACCCACTATCCCTTCTTCCCTCAACCTGATCTGCCCATTATTTGTCCCCTAACACACAGGCCACCTGCTAAATATATTCTATTTCTAATTCCCAGGTGGATTCGTGCACCTTTCCTGCCGTCTGTCACAGAACCCTCCTCTTTATATAACCTCTCTGGGTCTGTGGATTTTAGCTTCCTTATTGTTTAGTGAGCAGCTAATAATATCCACTTATAAGTGAATATATAATATATTTTCTCTTTCTTTGCTGGGTTATCTCCCTCAGGATGATTTTTTTTTATAATTGCATCCACTTGCCTGCAAATTTTATATCTTTTTTTCTTAACGGCTGAGCAATACTCTTTTGTGTAAATGAACCACAATTTTTTACCCATTCTTCAACTGAGAGACATTTACATTTTTTTTCTAGTTTTTGTCTATCATGAATGAAGTTGCAATGAACATGGTTGAGCAAGTGTCCTCATGGCCACATGGAGTGTGCTTTGGGTATTTCCTTTAGTTGTTACCCTGAGAACCCTGACTATCATTTTGTTGATTGTTGGTTTGATAATTTTCCTACATTTTATTTCACTATTCTTTCTTAGTCTAATTCTTAAAAAAGAGTAGGTCCGTAATATTTAATGGAATGATATTGTGACTTACTCTACTCCTTGAGACAGAACAGTTCACAAATTGCCATTTAACAAATGGGATTTTTCTTCCACTTACCCTACCCTACTCTTAGTTTGTACACTTTTAAAGCCTTTAAATTTACTTTCTCTCTCTTTATATGCAGGAACATCAGAAATAATATGCTCATCTTCTACCTACAGTTACTGTTGTAATAAGCAATCTACTTAACTGCCAGTCATTGCAGCATCCTTCATAATGATCAGGAACAATAAATGACCCAAGAACCCCTCAACAGTTAAATAAATTAACAAATCGAGATCTATCATATAAGAAACTATTTAGCAATAAAAATAGTTGGATATCAATGACACACATTATAAGGTGAATGAAGCTTGGAAATATCAAGAGAAATAAAGGAACTTAGCAATAAACAGCCTCATAGTTTTTACTCTTTATATAGTGACATGTTTAAATCATTCAAATGGCTTTCAAGATACAACTAGCTATTAGAGTGCTTTCCTCGCATACAGGGATTGAGTCCTGAGTTAAATCTCCAGCAGCAAAACCCCGTGGGAGAGAGACCTCACCGCCTGGTCAGGTGGGCACTCCTGAGGCTCCAGAGCAGAGGAGACCACAAACACTGCCCACCCCTGCCCACATCCCTGGCCCAAGAGGAAACTGTATAAGGCCTCTGGTTCCCATAGGGGAGGGCCCAGGAGTGGCAGGACCCCTGCGCCTGAGACACCGCTGGAACCTGAAGGAAACAGACCGGATAAACAATTCTCTGCACCCAAATCCCGTGGGAGGGAGAGCTAAACCTTCAGAGAGGCAGACATGCCTGGGAAACCAGAAGAGACTGCACTCTGCACACATCCAGACGCCAGAGGAAAACACCAAATGCCATCTGGAACCCTGGTGCACGGAGGCTCCCGGAAAGAGCAGCGCAGATCTTCTCAGTTGCTGCCACCGCGGAGAAGACTTAGGCAGTACAACACAAGCAAACTTGAGCCTCGGAACCACAGGTAAGACCAACTTTTCCGCTGCAAGAAACCTGCCTGGAGAACTCAGGACACACAGAGGCAAAATTCCTCTAGGACCGGGCACTTCCTGTCTTTACCGGAAGTCCCACACCCGCGGATCCAGGCCCACAGCAGCTCTCTGCTCCCAAACCCTGTGGGAGAGAGACCTCACCGCCTGGCCAGGTGGGCACTCCCGAGGCTACAGAGCGGAAGAGACCACCAACAGTGCCCACCCCTGCCCACATCCCTGGCCCAAGAGGCAACTGAATGAGGCCTCTGGGTTCCCGTAGGGGAGGGCCCAGGAGCAGCAGGACCCCCGCGCCTGAGACACCGCCGGAACCTGAAGGAAACAGACCGGATAAACAGTTCTCTGCACCCAAATCCCGTGGGAGGGAGAGCTGAACCTTCAGAGAGGCAGACATGCCTGGGAAACCAGAAGAGACTGCACCAAATGCCATCTGGAACCCTAGTGCACGGAAAGGGCGGCACAGATCTTCCCGGTTGCTGAGAGCTCGTGGGCAGCACCCCGCGAGCAAACTTGAGCCTTGGGACCACAGGTAAGACCAACTTTTCTGCTGCAAGTGACCTGCCTGGTGAACTCAAGACATAGGCCCACAGGAACAGCTGAAGACCTGTAGAGAGGAAAAACTACACGCCTGAAATCAGGACACTCTCTCCCCATAACTGGCTGAAAGAAAACAGGAAAAAAGGTCTACAGCACTCCTGACACACAAGCTTATAGGACAGTCTAGCCACTGTCAGAAATAGCAGAACAAAGTAACACTAGAGATAATCTGATGGCGAGAGGCAAGCGCAGGAAACCAAGCAACAGAAACCAAGACTACATGGTTATACAGATTGATAAATTTTCTAAAAGTGTTAAATTTCACATGTGAAGCTACAAAGATGCTTAAAATATACTGAATACTACTGTACTTTCAAGTAACATCAAAAACTATATCAATTTATATCCTAAAAGAACTTTGCTTCTTTTCAGGTCCTTTGTACATAGTCCTTCTGTACCAAAAATAATGATTTTGGTATTATTACTATTATTCTAGCAACTGTCAGAGATTTATAATAATAACATGGAAACACTTACTTTGTGAGTGTGATGTGAGTGACAAGCAACACATGTATTTTCAGTATAGCTTATTGTATTATTCTACCTGGATTAATACATTTTATTCTTTGATTTCTTTCTTTGAAAGAAAAGATGTTTCCTCTTTGTAAACTATTTAAAGCAAACATTCAAATGGCATTCATTTCAAACATTAAACGTCAAATTAAACTATTTGAATAGTGTAATGAAATGATTACTGTTATAGAAAAGCTTTATTTTTCTTCAATATAAGTCTTTTATATCCTAAAAGAAACCTCAAATTGTACTTGTCATTCAGAATTTTGTTTCTGGAGCTGGGTAACGTATGTCTTATTCAACAGTCATGTTCCCTTTTCAGACAAAATATCATATCCAAAAACTTTCTTATATTAAACTTTTTGTTAACTACTATGGCTTTCTGAATCAGAGACACTGAACTTGCAAAAAGTTCAATATCATTTCCTTCAAGGATTAATTCATTCTTCTGCGATTGAAACAGACTAAGCAACATCTCTCCTTGTGGATATATTTTTCACCTCCTTCCCTCCCCCAAAATATTCAGATTTCAACCAAAGCCCCATCCTCCCGAATAATGATGTTGATGGAGAAGTGAATATATGCAGACCATATCTTGCAATAGAATCCCAGAAAAAGCATCCTTGATCATGTCCTGAACATGGCAGCAGATGGTATAGACCGTAGCCAGTTCTTTTCTGTTAACCCATCATTTGTCGAACTGGACCCTATCCTTTTTCTTTGCATAAGACTCCAAACTATGTTGATATGATTGAATTTTCCACTGAGGGTTCCTCTTGGGCCCTTTGCAATGATTGTGGCCATTTTGAATGATGATGATATTTTCTGGAATGTCTGTAGGGAGTCTATGGGGTTTACCCTCACTGAGAGTCTTTGAAACTAAAGATATGGAGACCGACGTGGTCACCTCGTGTACCAAGGCAGGATTTCCACTGGAGGAGAACAACAGCCCTTCCACACACCATTCAATCCCAAATTTGTTGTTACTATAAGATAAAGATGGAACAGAAATATAAGAAGTGGCCAATTAATGACTGGCCCAAATTGATACTTATCCCATGTGAGAGCTGGCCAGTCCCTAGAACTATTAATGATACTCTGCTATGTTGGCAGACAGGAGTCTAACATAACTGCTGCCTCACAGCTTCATCCAGCAGTAGATAGAGGCAGATGCAGAAATCCACAGTCAAAGAGCAGGAGGACCTTGAGGGGTTTTGTACAAGAATAAGTTATAAGATTGAGTGAGCTGATGGGGAGGGACAAGAACACTACAAGATAAGGTCACATAACCTGGTCCCATGGGGCGTCACAGAGACTGAATCATAAACCAAAGATCATGCAGAGTCTGAATCTAGGCATCCTGCATATTTGTAGCAGATGTGCAGCTTGGTCTTCATATGGGTCCCTCAGCAATTGGAGCAGGGGCTGTATATGATTCTGTTCCCTGCCATTGGATCCCCTTCCCCCTACCTGGACTGCCTCGTTGGGACTCACTGGAAGAGGATTTTCTTAGTCCTGCTGGGATTAGATGTTCCAGGGTAGGGTGGTACCAAAGGGTGGGTTCTCCTTCTCCGAGGAGAAGGGGAGGGAAAAATGAGGGGAAGGATTTTTAAAGGTGGGACTGGGAGAAAAGGAGAGACTGGGCGGCAACTGAGATGTAAAGTGAATAAATAAATTAATGAAAAACATAAAAATAAAAAGTTACTTATTATTACAAATATGTTTCAAGCATATAAGTGTTTATCAAAATATTATAATTTATAATGTAAATAATTGAATGATGAAATGAAACATTTGAAGTTATTATAATTAGAAGACCTTTACACATACTTTTTATTTTTAGAAACAGGGAGTAAAATTCCTACATTATTTAACATTTCTAAGATTTATGTTTTTGTGAGAAAAATTTAATACTCCTGTGTTGTATGTTATGTTCCTGAAAATGTGTGTCTCATTTGCTTTCAAAGTATATATTAAATATTATTTTACAAAAGTTATTTAACCAAGGGAAATTTGAAATTTACACTATTTTTATGTTCTTCTAAATGTCTCTGAATAGTCTTATATGAATAGAAAATTTCTCAGTCCATTGATGTGTGAAAGAATAAACATTAAGAAGCCTTTATCTGTAAAATGCCAAGCTCTGAGGAAGAGCAATTTCTCAGTAGTTAATAGTACCTGTTGCTCTTGTACATGACCAAAGTTTTGTTCCTAGCTCAAATATCAGCACTCATAATTAATGGAACTCCTGATTCAGGGGATCTAATCTTCTCTTCCAGATTTCAAAGTCACTCAGATGCAGCTGAATTCACAATATGTGCACATATACATGCACACATAACATACACACAACAGACACACACATACATACACACATACAAACACTCACATAAATATAATCAAAAATGAAAGTATTCTAAAAAAAATAAATTATATGGTAAAATAAAGATCAACTGCCAGTCTCCCAAAACAAATATTTTATACAAATACACACACACATGTATTATATGCATATATTTAGAAGGTTTATAAACTATCATTTTCCATATGTTTTTTTCAAATATCCCTACTGTTAGTTATTTTCCCCTTTATCTGCACCACCTTCATATCTCTCTCCTGACTTAAGCACTGACTTTACTGCCTCTTTTCCCATCCATATTGCCAATGTTCAACTATTTGCTATAGGATTTTTCTCCTTCTCCATTAATGACCCCTTTCTTTGAATTATCCTATAGTGAGAATAATATTCCTACATAAAACTATAGATTGATATAAAAAGCACACAGCCAGATATGGCATATATCCTTTCTAGTTGGTTTTAAGGCGCGACTCCTAAAAAACAGCGTTATTACTGTTGCTCACTGTCTCACCAAAACTTGATGTTAAGACCTTTTTGCTGAAGATACCACATGCTTTGAACAGAAGATATGGAGATATTGTAGTGACACTGACTGGAAAGTTTCCTCCAAGATGGATAGCTTTCACAGTAACACAAGATGATATGTAGGGTCTTATTTTGGGGGATGGAAGGTCATCAACATTGTTATCTAGTTGTGAACCATGTGAACTACAATAATGATGGAGATGAAAAGATATGTCCGTGATACATAGGGGCATGGATATTATGAGAGCAATGAGCTATTTTTTTGGCTTGATTTTAGGCCGGCTCTACAGGAAACATAAGCCTGGAGTTATAACTCTCACCGAGAACCCATGGATTAAGATGAAGAACTTATAGGTCTAAGGGTTAAACTTGGTATTATTGTTTTGCTAAATAGGTGTAGTGTCAAAGTGCACTCTTAATTCCCATCTCAACATCCATATATTAGTGTAGCTCTTAGACCATATGAGTAAAGTTTCTTTCTGTGGTATATGGCATATATTCAAGAAATGTACAACTATTTAAAGTGCAAATAATATGTAGCTGTGGAATGTTCAATCACACAAGGACATTCACATCACACAACTTCCTCCTACAGCTCACTGACCATGGTGGGAATATAAAAAAAAAAGACAGTAAGAGGCAGAAAAAAGCAAAACCATACAGTGAGAAAAAGGAAGCATTTTCAACAAATGGTACTGGTCTAACTGGAGGTCTTCAGGTATAAGAATACAAATTGACCCATTTTTATTTCATTGTACAAAGCTCAAGTTCAAGTGGATGAAGGAAATCCACAAAAAAAAAAAAACAGATATGCTGAATCTAGAAGAAGAGAAAAGGAGAAAGAGCCTCTAACACATTAGCACAGAAGATTTCCTGAAAAGAGCTCCAATCATTCAGGGTCTAAGATCAAAGATTCACAAATGAGATCTCATGAAACTGAAAAGCTTCTGTAAGGCAAAGGGCTCTACCAATAGGAAAAACAGGGACTTACAGATTGGGAAAAGATGTTTACTAACCCTACATCAGAGAGAATGCTGATATTCAAAATATACAAGGATCGCAGGAAGTTAAACTCCAGAAAACATACCAATTAAAAAATAAGATAGAGAGCTAAACAGAGAGTTCTCGAGTACGGAATTTCAAATGGCCAAGAAGCACCTGAAGAAATGTTCAAAATCCATAGTCATCAGGGAAGTGTATATCAAAATAATCCTGAGATTCCACATTACGCTAATCAGAACAGCTAAGATCAAAAACTCAAGCAATAGCAGAAGTTGGCTAGGATGTGGAGAAAGAGGAACACTCTTTCATTGCTGCTAGGATTGCAAGCTAGTACAACCACTTTGAAAATCAATCTGGCAGTTACTCAGAAAAGTGGAAGTTCCTCAGAAAATTGGAAATAGATCTACCTGAAGACCCAGCTATACCACTCTTGGGCATATGCCCAAAAGATGCCCCACAATACCACAGGGGCACTTACTTCATTATGTTCATAGCTTCTTTGTGATAACCAGAAGCTGTAAATAACTCAGATGTTCCACTATAGAAAAATGGATACAGAAAATGTGGTTCATTTACACAATGGAATATATTATTCAGCTATTAAGAAAGAGGACATTATGATTTTTGATGGCAGATGGGTAGAACTAGAAAATGTCATCCTGAGTGGGGCAACTCAGACCCAAAAGGACATGCATAGTGTGTGCTCACTAATGAATGGATATTAGCTAAAAAAGTACATAATACCCAGAATAAAATCCTCAGTAATTAACAGGGTTAATAAGATGAAGGGCCTATGTGAGGATGCTTCAATCCCACTTTGCGGGGATTGAATCATGGTGAAGGCGACAGAAGGATGGAGAGACCTGGATGGGATATGGGACAGAAGGGGAAAAAGGAAACAAGATAAGTTATTGGGGGGAGAAAACAGGAATAAAGTTCTGAGATCCATCAGAATGAATGGAAACAGGAACCTCTGGAGGTAGGAGATAAGGAGAACCTCTACAAAGTACCAGAGACCTGGGAGGTGAAAGACTCTCATGAGTCAATGGAGGAGACCTTAGAAGGAGGGATGGAGTTGCCACCTCAGAGTTGAAAACTCTGACTCAGAATTGTTCATAAAAGAACTGCAAGGACAAAAATGGAAAAGAGACTGAGGAAAAGGCAGTCCAGTGACAGGCCCAAATTGGGATTCAGCTCAAGAAGAGGCCCCAAGGCCTGACACTGCTACTGATACTCTGGTGTGCTTGCAGACAGGAAGCTAGCATAGCTGTCCTCTGAGAGGCCCAGCAATCAGCTGAGTCAGATGCAGCTACTTACACCAAACCAATGCACAGAAGTCAGGGAGCCCTGTGGTTGAATTAGGGGAAAGCTGGAAGAAGCTGAGGAAGGTGGCTACTTCATAGGAGGACTAGCAGTCTGAACTAACCTGGACCCTTGAGATTTCTCAAACACTGAGCCACCAAACAGGCAGCATATACTAGCTATACTAGCATATACTAGAGGCCGCCAACATATATACAGCAGAGGACCACCTGGCCTCAGAGAGAAGAGGCACCCAACCCTCAAGAGATTTGAGGCCCCAGGAAGTTGGGAGGCTTGTTAGGGTGGTGGTGGTTGGGGACATCCTCTTGGAGACAGGGGAGGAAGAATGTGATGAGGAACTCTGGCAGGGCAGACCAGGAGGGTGATAATGTCTGGACTGTAAGAAAAGAGTAAAGATAATCAAAGAATGGAAAATAGTTCTATTTGGAGACCCAGATATACCACTATTGAGCATATTCCCAGAAAATGGTCCAACATATAGAAAGGATACATTCTCCACTATGTTCACAGCAGCCTTATTTATAATACTCAGAAGCTAGAAACAACCCAGATGTCCCTCAAGTGAAGAATGAATACAGAAAATGTTGTATATTTATACAATGGAATACTACTCAGCCATGACCAAGTATGATTTTATGAATCTTGCAGACAAATGAATGGAACTATTAAATATCATCCTGATTAGGGTAAACCAGTCCCAAAGTATAAACATGGTATGTATTCACTGATAAGAGGATGTTAGCCTAAAAGCTCAGGATACCCATGATACAACTCACAGAACAAATGAAGCTTAACAAGAAGGAAGACCCAAGCATGGATGCTTCAATCCCACTTAGAAGGGAGAACAAAATAATATAGGAGGCAGAGGGAGAGACCTGGTTGGGAAAAGGGAGGGTGAGGAGAATGGGGGCTCAGGATCAGGTATAGGAAGAAACAAAACAGAAGTCCAGAGGGCCAGGAGAATAAATAGAAATATGTAGCAGTGGAGGGTAGGGAATAAGGTAATCACTAGAAAGTCCCAGATGCCAGGTATGCAAGAGGCAACCAGGTCACAATGGGGTTGACATTAGCCAAAACACACAATAGTTGGGACACAGAACCTGAAGAGACCACCTCTAAGAGATAGACGTGGCCCCAGGAAAATTGTTGAGGCCACACAACAATTTCAAAATCTTTAATCCAGAATTGTCCTTGTCTAAATGAAACACAGGGACAAGAAGCAACACAGGGAGCAAAGACAGAAGGAAAGGCCATCTAGAGATGCTCCACTTTGTGATCCATCCCATCTTCAGACATCAAATCCTGACATTATTGCTGATACCAAGAAGTGCTTGCAGACAGGAGCCATGTATGGCTGCCTTCTGAGAAACTCTGGCAGCACCTGACTAAAACAAATGTGTATACAACCAAAAATTTGACTGAGACCAGGGTCCCCAACAGAAGAGTTAAATGAAAGACTAAACGATCTGAAGGGGAACACAACCACATAGGAAGCACAACAGTATCAATTCACATGAACCCTCAGAACTCCCATGGACTAAACTATCAAACAAAGAGTATATATGGGCCAGTACATTGTCTTATTGGGCTTCAAAGGGAGGGGAGGCACTTGGTCCTGTGGAAGCTTGTTGTCCCAGAAAAGGGGAATGCCAGAAGGGTGAGATGGGAGTGGGTGAGTGGGTAAGCACCCTCTTAAAGTCACAGGGGTCATGGGATAGGGGTATTTCGAAGTTTAGTCTGGGAAGGGGGACAACATTTGAAATTTAAATAAACAAGTAATAAAAAGAGGAAGAATATGAACTCATCTTTAAATTTCTATTTGCTCCTCAAATGCAAATCTATGGATTTAAAATAAGTGAAACAAGAAATTCCAGAAGAAATCAGTATACAAGTGTATCTGAGAATATCAAGTTAGTGACGCTCGAGACAGGTATCATTACGGACAGCATGTATATTACACAATTCTTAGCTATATGATAGTGATTGAGTTGTTGCTATTTTTGAGTACTAAGTTATTTGTAAAACAGATTATAATAGCATTCTAGAAAAGAGTAGATGAGATAATGTGTGATAATTTGTATATTGCTTGATACATGGTTACCAGTTAATAAAAAGATATGAATCTAAATAATTATTGATTTTACTTTAAGCTTCAATCTATTATAACCTATAACAAGAATTCAGATGTAAACAATCATATACTTATTTCAGTTGTTTACTTCACTTTGGACATTACAGAGTTGCACTTAATTTTTGGTTGTGAGCCTAGACTTTAATGGTTAAGCCATTCCCAAAGGATATTCCACCATACCACAAGGGCACTTGAAGTAGAAACTTAAGGGTTCTTTGGAAAGTCAGGTGTGTTGGATGGTATTTTACTGGAGAAAACACATGAAGGAACATTTCATTGAAGCTGACACAGGTGAAACACCAAGGCAGACTTGTGAAGGAAATGTTTTGCTGAAGCAGACACAGAAGGAAGGATGTTCTGCTAAAGCGAGCTTATGAAAGGACATGTGATGAAGGGTTTTGCTAACAACATACATATATTGGTCTGCCTTAAATTGCATAGTTGAGCTCAATTTCTTGGGATTCCATAAAGAAAAATGCATCATAAAAACCTTCTGGTCTTGTGCTATGGCTTCTTGATGCTTCCGCACACTCAGGTTGAATGGCAGAGTGATGTCGGCTGAGACAGATGCACATGCTGAAGCAGGACATGTGCTGAGTCAAGACACCTGGAAGGCACATGATGTTTGGAGGGAGTCTAAATAGAATTTGGCAGAGGGTGATGGATGCTGGGAGTTTGGCTTGCTTTCATAGCTGCAACGCATGTTGGTCTTGCATCTTCACTGATCTCACTTTGCTGAAAGTCATGGCTGAGAACTTCTTCTAGCATCCCTCTTGGTCCCTTAGGCTGACTTGTGCCAATGCTGAGGCCTGTCTCTCTCTTCTAGGTAGTGCTACTGCTGTTGATTCATATTTGCTATACTGACTCTATCAAACTGGACTGCTGGTATATTCATGAAGTGTTTTCAAGTGGATTGAGCTACCACTGTTGAGGTATGAACTGAACTCCAGTTTCCCAGAAAACACAGATGAGAGTTGCTCAAAAGACTCATTTCTAAACAGGGTCAGTTCCCCAGTACCCTTTCTTTCAAGCACCTGAAACTTGGCGGGTTGTGGGCTAAAATGGAGGTTGAGGCTTTTAAGAACCATCATTAAAAGTAAACATTGAAAAAAATTAAAGTTACAGGCACTTGCTCAGCTATGTTTATACCAGTTTTCTTCATAATAGCTAGAAACTGGAAAAAATCTAAATGTCCCTCAACTGAAAAATGGGATGGATTAAAAAAAATGTGGTACAGTTACACAATTGAATACTGCTCAGTTGTTAAAAAATAACATCACAAAATTTGCATGCAAATTAATAGGACTATAAAAATCATCCTGCATGAGTTAACTCAGACGCAGAAAGACAAATATGGTGTGAATTCACCTATAAATGGATATTAGCTGTAGAGAAAAGGACAATCACACTACAAGTGCAGATGAAAAGAGTCTAAGTAAGAAGCAGGGCTCAGGGGGAATGCATGAATCTCTTTGGTAAATATATAGTAGGTAGACTGAAGTTGGGGGTGCAGGAACAGGAGGGATCAGGTTGGGGTAAAAAGGGAAGGAGAACATAATGGCAGAGAAAACTTTAATAAGGGACATTTTAGAGGTGAGTTAGAAACATATTGCAATGGAAACTCCAAGGAAACTACAAAGGTGGCTTTAGATAAGATGACTAGTAAGGGGGGACATGGAGACTGAACCAAACATCTCCTTTAAACAGGCAATCCTTCCAGGGGAGGAATTTGGACACCAATTCAATCTTAAAACCTTAGACCAAGACTTTGTCCTGCTTACACTGTGGTAAAGGTGCTATAGAAATTAGGGCACTTGAAAACAGAGAACTGGTTCAGCTTGGAATCCATGCTACAAGATGGAGTCCACCCCTGATACTACCTGGAGGTCCAGGAACCAGAAGCTGGATAGTCCAGATATCTAGGATAGAACAAAATACAAGTGGCAAAAACAAAACAAAACAAAACAAAAATACAATAAAATAGTTCCTAATGGTATTTTGCTATACTCATAGACTAGTGTAAACATCATTAGAGAGGCTTCATCCAGGAACTAATGCAAACAGATGCAGAGGCCCACAGGTAAACATTAGGTGGAGCTCAGGGTATCCTGCTGAAGAGGGGGAGAAAGGATTGTAGGATCTCGTGGAATTGAGGACACAAGAAACCGTGTAGAATCAGCTAACATGGGCTCATAGTGGCTCACAGAAACGGAAACAAAAATCAGTGAGCCTTTGTGGGTCTGACCTAGGCACTTGAAATATATATATATATATATATATATATATATATATATATATACATATATTATATATATATATATATGTGTGTGTGTGTGTGTGTGTGTGTGTGTGTGTGTGTGTGTAACTCCTAACAATGGGCTCTCTGACACTTTTGCCTGCTTTTGGATCCCTTTTCCTCCCACCAAGTCATTTATTCTAGCCTTAAATAAAAGAGAAGTTGCCCAGTCTTATTGGAACTTGATATGCCATGTTTGGTTTTGAGACCTGGGAGGCCTGTTTTGTCTGAAGGGAAATAGAAGAGGAGTGAGTAGAAGGGAAAAGAGGAGTAAGAGGAAACTGTGTGTGGAGTGTAGTATATGAGAGATAAATAAAGGAAAGAAGGAAGGCTTGCAATTAACTTCATACAATTTTTTTTAAAAAAAAACTTCTATAAAGTCAACATAAGGGAATAACTACAGATAAATATTTTCATCTTCCCCATACCTAAAATGTACTATCAACTGCTCTTTTTGCCTATTTTATATTTAAAGTTCTCAGCCAAGCCAATTCATATATTCCTATAACTTGAATTGGGCAACATTAAATGCTGAAATATTGTTCACAATTTAGATCCTGTGCTTGACCTTATGATTTAAGAACCATAAATCACATGCTATATGAAGTGCTTTATTGTAAATATTCAGCATTTTTAACACTCATAATTCTACAGTTACCCTTTAAATTTCGTATAAATTCAGCAGAAAATAAAGTATTTTGAAAGAATCTCAATCCACTACAAGGGACTCAATGCCATAATGAAGCACTGTAGACGTCTTCTTCAATGTTTCATTTTACTGTGTGATTAAAAGTTTATCAGAATGGTATGCCCCTCAGCCATAAAGAAATGAAAAACAGCACAGCACACTCAATTTATGAGCTGTTTGCATAATGTATGTGTGATACACATATTCACAACAACATTTTTTGTTGTTAGGTGATAGCTTCATATGTCTCTTCAAATGACAGGGCATTTATGATAAATCTATTTGCTCATAGTGACAGAATGGTTCAGAGTAAAGATTACCTGCTACTTTAAAGACGACAAGAGAATCATTAGTGTAATTTACTAATAATTTATTCCAAAGTCTGGAGGAAAGTTTTGTTTCTCAATCTTTAATAATTTTAATTTAATAGTGTAACAGTACATATTATTTACAATAACCTTATAGGCAAGTTAATTCTTGTGCAGAATTCCTTTAGTTTTTTTCTGGTAATTTTCAATATTTAGCATTCTAATTGATCAGTTTTAGGACTGGGTTGAAGGGTGGATATTTCTACCAAAGTTCCTACTAATACACAAACAATACTAGGTATTGAGAGTATAAGATTATGATCATATAAACAAGGAGAGACTTAAAAGTTTCAGAATAAAAGTAGAAAGTATATTATGATATACTTCTTCAATCTAATGGACAAGTTAAACCATTCTCACATGTATTTTATATCCTGCAAAGGAGCCTCACCAGAAATACTCAATGGATTTAAAAAAGATGACTAGAGCTTGTTAGAGAATGGAAGATGGATATCATCTCCCATAAGATATATCATATAACTATATAAATTTTATAAGGAAACTGGAAAATATTCAAGCAAAACAGCCCTAAATGATAGCAAAGAATATTTCATGCTTGATCACACAGAAAAAAAGAAAACTTATACTTTAAATGTCTGTTCACCTAGGGCATCCCCCACACATGTAGCAGATGTTCAGCTTGGTCTTCATGTACGTACCCCAACAACTGTAACAGGGACTGTTACTGAATCTCTTTCCTGGCTCCCTGTAGATCCTATTCCCCTAACTGAGGCATAGTATCTGGCCTCAGTGGGGGAAGATATGCCTAGTCCTGCAGAGACTTGATGTGCAGGGTGGGACTTGGGGTAGTGGGGTGATAATAATCAGAGGAGCCTCTGGGGGAAATGGGGATAGAATCTGTGTGAGGAGGTACTGGGAGCAGGGGTCCTAATATTGGAGTTTAAAGTAAATAAATTAAAAAAAAGAAAAGAAAAGCAACTATTGTTTTTTAACCTCTCATCAATCTCTTTTGACCTTCCTTCTATCTTATTCTCTGGCAATATAGTTATCTCATTGTAAATGTAAAGTTTTGCAAAGTTAATTTCAACAAAAAGATAGCATATTTCTGCCTGTTTTGATGAAAGTGGGAAGAAAATTTACAATTCTATTCATATTATAGTCTCATGCTGCTTTCAGTTACAAAATAAAATTTGTACATACTATTGTAATTGCAGTACATGTCATTTTTGTTATCAAAGAAATCAGAGACATAATGTATATTTATCAAGATTTTTTATAAAATATGTGAAAATTTCATTGATTATTAATACTTCTGTATGACAATAAATATGAATAGCTGGACAAAAATATTATATCAATTGGTTTTACATTTAATAATATATTTATATTAATATAGAATTTGTGAATTTAGTAAGTCTGTGCATTTTATTTTATTATTTTCATTTAAAACAATTCTCTTAGGATATAACACTAGATAGAGCTCAGAAAGGTACATATGTACGTATATGTACTTCAGAATATTTTATTTGATGAAATTTAAGAGTTTTTTAATGTAACCTTTAAGTTATGGGTTGGAAAATTATAGCAAAATCCATATGGACCAAATCAAGCCTACCACTATTTTTTTTTGTAAATAAATATGACTAGGAATACAGTTATGTTTATTCATGTACATATTTCCTGTGGTTAATTTCAAGTCATCAAAATAGAGCTGAATAGTACGACATGATTTGTGAGGTTGACAGTATTTAGTTATTCACTAAGATGTACCTGACTTTAAAAAATAATGTATGTGCTTCTACTGCTGTATTTTTAAAACACATTTCTGTACTTTATAGCTTTATTTTCAATAAAAATCATACAGTACATAATTTTCATTTAATTAACATTATTTTCCCAGTTATTAAAAGAAGACATTTGGCTAATAATAATACAAAGTTTGAAGAACTTTAATTTTGAATATTATAATAAAATAATGCATAGTGATAATTTATTAGAAATGAATTCATAAAAATACCTTCTTCAATATACTTTGTATACAATAGTGTTTGTTTCTTTGATAAATTTGTATTATATTTCTTAGTAGGGTGAGAAAAAATTATTTTCATTGTTCACACACATAAAGACAATTATATTACTCTATTCTGTAAATTGATTTAAGTTACTAGGAATATATCTTGAAAAAACATTGCGTGTTTTTATTTTTATCAGTCCCCTTTTTTTACTTTTTCTTATGCAAATGAGAGTAAGAATTACATTCAGAGCCAAATTGAACTATTAATATTTTATATGATAATATTAAAATCTAAAAGTTGAAGGAATAATTATGAATAAGAATGTTCTTATTTGTTTCTATTTTTAAAGTATTTCCATTATTGAAAAATTACATCACTGAAAAGATCATACTTTAAAAAATTTCAGAGAAGAAAAATAAAGCCATGCTTTGGGGGTATGTTTAAGGTTTTTTATTTTTGCATTTTTATTAGATATGTTTTGTATTTACATTTCAAATGTTATCCCCTTTCCTGGTTCCCCCTCTCACATCCCTGTATTCCTGCTTCTATGAGGATGCTCTGATTTCCACCCACCCACTATCTCCTTGCCACCCTGACAATCCCGACACCGGGGAAATGAGCCTTCACAGGACCAAGGGATTCTCCCCCCTATTGATGCCAGACAATGTCATCCTCTGCTACATATGTGGCTGGAGCAATGGGTCCCTCCATGTAATCTTTGGTTGATGGTTTAGTCCCTGGGAGGTCTGGGGTGTCTGGTTGGTTGATATTGTTGTTCTTCCTATGGGGCTGCAAAACCCTTCAACTCCTTCTGTCCTTTTTCTAACTCCTCATTGTGGTCCCATGCTCAGTCCAATGGTTAACTGTATCAGTAAGGCTCTGGAAGAGCCTTTCAGGACACATCCATACCAGGCTCCTGTCAGCAAGCAATTCTTGACATCAGCAATAATGACTGAGTTTTGTGGCTGTATATTGGATGGATATCCAGGTGGGGCAGTCTCTGGCCGTTCCTATAGTCTCTTCTCTACTTTGTTTCTCCTGTATATTGATCCACCTTCTAAGAAGGACTGAAGCATCCACATTTTGGTCTTTCTGCTTCTTGAGCTTCATATTGTCTGTGAGTTGTATCTTGGGTATTCTGAGCTTTGGAGCTATAACAATTTATCAGTGAGTACCAAGAGAAATACTCCTCCATTGTTGGTGGGATTGCAAGCTGGTACAACCACTCTGGAAATCAGTCTGGAGGTTCCTCAGAAAATTGGACATAGTGCTACCTGAGGACCCAGTTATACCATTCCTGGGCCAAAAGTTGATCCAACCTGTAACAAGGACACATGCTCCACTGCTCTGTTCATAGCAGTCTTATTTATAATAGCCAGACACTGGAAAGAACCCAGATGTCTTTAAACAGAGGAATGCATACAGAAAATGTCGTACATTTACACAAAGTGGTACTACTCGGCTATCAAAAACAATGACTTTATGAAATTCCTTGGCAAATGGATGGAACTAGAAAATATCCTGAGTGAGGTAACCAAGTCACAAAAGAACACACATGGTATGTTTCTTTAAGATTTAATATTGTGTTCGTAGATGTGCATTGTAATATATAAGTACAAGTGAAGGTGCCTATAATGTTAAGCAGGAACAGAATGCCCCAAAGCTAGAGCTACATAGTCTAATCTACCTTTCCCCCTTGCAACCTGCTCTGAAAAACAAAGCACACACAAATGAACAAACAAGAACAAGAACAAAACCAAAACATCTGAAACATCTCCTTGTGGAAGCTGTAGTTTGTATCCCATAGTATAGTTCCCAGTCCACACATCTTTTATTGCAAATGTTCATTTCAATGAGTCATTGGTCTAGGTCAAGATCTCAGGTTTCTGTGACAACATCAATATTTGATCCTCACCCTGACTCCTCCTAGTCATATTGTTGTCTTGTGTCATGGAAATCCTACAGCTTTAGAACAGCAGGGCTGGGCCTTTCGTATTCTCAGATGATAGAAATTTTGGGGTTGGCCAATTCAGAGCTCTAGATCTGGGCCTGTGTGGGTAGCTGAGATGGTCAATCTGCCAGCTCTTCCTTATTTGTATGACTGGGGTGAGTTCTCCAGCACTGCTCTATGTAGATCACATGATGCCACCATAGGCAGGTGGCATGGTCAGCCCTTTTGCTCTCATGCCTCTGGGGCTGGCTCACCTCTGCTGCCCACTCTAAGTTTGAGGCCAACTCTCCATGTTTCTGCACACTGTCATGAACTGGTCCTGTTCTTATACACTCAAGGTTGACTAACTAGTACCTTTGCCATGAGCGGCAGGCCCACTGTGCTGCCCAGGTGAAGTTCAGGGTCTGCTCTTCTGAGTGCTACAGTCAGTGAGCAGGGAGGGTTGTGACCCATGTGCCAGCTCTCCTGGCTACTTCAGGGGAAGCAGGGGGCCATTATTCCTGATCCCACACCACCTAACCCCAGAAGAGAGGTAGGCTCTGCTCTCCCATGCTCATGTCCTCAGGGCTGGATCACCTGCACCAACCCCATCCCCCAATCAGGGTCAGCTCTACTGTGCTGCCCAGGTGGGATGCAGGGCCTGCTCTCCAGGAATGCTTCAGCCAATGTGGGGCAGTCAGTTTTCCTGACTGTTGCAGAAGGAGATGGATGTTGGGGGGCAGGGTGGCGGTATCCCACTTGCAACACACCCTACCCCAGAACAGGGCCAGTTTTCCATGTTCTTTACCTCATGTTTGAATCACCCATATTCCCTCCAGTTTTCTCTCCACCAGGGCCAGCCCCACTCTGCTGCCCAGGAGAGGAACAGGGTTTGTTCTTTTGAGTGCTGTAGCTGGCAAGGGCCAGGGCCAGCTCATACACTCTTAAGACTTTTGGTCAGCTCTCCTGACAGTCTCGCGTGGTAAGGGGAGAGGTGTCAGAGGGCATACCCTCTTTCCCAGGCCATCTCATGGCATTGGGGTAATGGGGCCAAATCTGCCTTGCTTTGCCCTCAGGGATGGCTCTCCTGCTCCCCTTCAACCAGGGCCAGCACTACTGTGCTGCCCAGGTAAGGTATATAGCCTGCTGTTCTGAGTGAGGGGCAGGGACAGCTATCCCACTCTAATGGCCCTGGGGACAGCTTTCCTGACTATTATATTCTGGAAGGACAATGGAGGGAAGGCATCACCTGTGCATCTAAGCAACCTCAGAGAAGGTAAGTGTTGAGGCCAGCTCTCTGGTGCTCTTGTCCTCAAGCTGGCTCACCTGTGTCCCTGCCACTGGGTTAAGCTCTGCTCTGCTGTCCAGGCAAGGTGCATGGTGCTCATGAACCTGTGGACAGGTTTCCTGGCTCCTTGAGGTGGTGAGGGACAGTGGGGACATGGGAGAGCAGCATGATCATTATCTGTACTAGTGTACTCCCATTGCAGACAAGTGGTGGGGTCATCTCTCCCACACTCATGCCTTCTAGACTAGCTCACCCACAACCCTGCTAGGAAGGCCATTTCTACTGTGCTGTCTGGGCAAGGAGCAGGGCATAATTTTCTGAGTGCTGCCACTAGTGAGAGAGGGGTCAGCTTTCCAGAGTATCCCATCCAATGAGGAGCAAGGACAGTAATGCACAGTCTCTGAGCATCCATAGGGTCCCTTGAGCTTGTCTGTACCAGGGATGTGCCCATGTTCTCTAACACTAACAACACTCCTCTCCATCCTCAAGTCTCTAGTTCCAACTCCTCCATCTCCCACTTCTCAAATTCACAATTTGAACTATCAGTACTACTAAAATGATAATTCTTTACAAATTTATCACTTTTTCTAGTCCAACCCTAATAAGCTCTCTGTATATATTTATATTTTGTCAAGATTGATAGGCTTCTTCTAAATTTTATATAGGAATACAAGAGACCTGCATTAACCAATATAATTCTGAAAATATCACTGAAGGAGTTCACAACCTCATAGGAAGAACAATATCAACCAATCAGATACCCCAGAGCTCCCAGGGACTAAGCCACCAACCAAAGAGTACACATGGGGAAACCCTTGGCTCTAGCCACTTATGTAGCAGAGGATGGTCTTGTCTGTCATCAATGGGAGGTGAAGCCCTTGGCCCTGTGAATGCTTGATGTTCCAGTATTGGAGAATGCAAGAGTGGTGAGGTGGGACTGAGTAGCTGGTTGGGAGAGCACCCTCATAGAAGCAGGGGAGGGGGATGGGATAGGGAGCTTCCAGAGGAGAAACTGGGAAGGGGATGACATTTGAAGTATAAATAAATAAAATACCCAATAAAAATTAAAATAATTCTGAAAATTCAAATTTGGAGGTCATGTGACTTTAAAATTTACTGTGTTAGGTGATCAAGGCAGTATGGCACTGGAACTAAAGACATATGACAATTCAGCATAGCATGTAATAGATAGGATATCCTCATATAATTATCTGTACACATACTTCAGAATAAATATCTCGTTACATAAACTTTGAAAGACATTATACTTTAAGAACTGTATACATAAAGAAAATATATGTTGATCTTTTCATTAGACAAGCAACATTTGAAATCATGCTATAGTGTAAATTTATAGGTTTAAACTTAAAAACCTGAAAATAAATAATAATGTACTTGTAATCATATATTTTATTCCTATATTATCTGGAAGAAATTATGTAGAACCATAATGATACACCTATATTGCAAGAGACAGTGTATAAAAGTATATTTTCCAGTAACAATATAAGAAATGTAGCTATTTAAATAGAATATTGTAGTATTCAAATATAATCACTATAATGATAAATAATTTACACATATACACATATGTATACATATTATGGTAATTAGAGTTATGAAACATCTCTCACTCATCTCAGGTAGAAATGTAGTTTATATTTAGTTTGTGTGTGTGGAGATTTTTTTAGTACTTTTCTAAATTTTGATGCTAACTTTGTGTTTCACAAGGTAAGTCATTGATTCAATTCTGTTGGATTTTTGTATAAGAACATATCTCATTTGGTTTCTTATGGGTTTTATGAAATTACCTCTCCAGAAGTGAGAAAGTACCAACTTTTAGAAAGCATTTTATTCATTAAAATCAGCTTTTGAACCTTATTGCCTCCACTTTAGCTGAATCTCCTATGTTAACATTTGCATATTTTTGCAAACACTTCAATGATAATGATATGGATAAGATTTGTTGACTTTCTAATTTTAACGTTCCACAGCTTAAAATTCTGGATTTCCTTGGTTTCCATGGATACTGGGGGTGGCTAGAGCTGCCCTTGTCACATGAGTAAATTTACCTGAGTAAATGGAGATAATTATATTAATTATCAATTCAGCAAATTTTAACATAATTATATGGAAAGAAGGTTAATTATATAGGATTTTTAATATCCAGAGTACTGAGGCTCAGTAGTTATACACCTGGGGACTCAGGACTTAGTGTAATGGTGACTGAGTACATAGGGTGCTGGTGACTCAGTAGGTAGAGTACTTATTGCTAAGTATTAAGAGTGCTTGTTACTAAGTACATAAAGTGATGAGTCAGCACATGGAGTGGTCAGGACTCAGTACTTATAGGACTAGTGACTCAGTACTTAGTGATTCAGTGACTATAGTGCTATTTGCTAAGTATATAGAATACTGTGGTCTCAGTGCTTAGTGTGCTAGTGGCTAAGCTCTTAGGGTGCTCTTAACTCAGTACTTACAGTGCTTGGACTCAATATATAAGGTGCTGAGGACTCAGTACTCAGGGTGCTGAGTACTCAGTACCTACACTGCTGGGAACTCAGTGTTTTGAGTGCTGTTTACTTAGTACTCAGAGTGCTAGTGACTCAGTACTTAGAATACTTGTTGTTAGGTACTTTCAGAAATGGTTGCTATGTACTTAGGGTGCTTGTGACTCAGTACATAGAGTACTGGGGACTCAGTACTTTTAGTACTGGTGACACAATACATATGGCTGGTGAGTCAGTGCTTAGAGGACTAGTTGATAAATAAGGTAGTTGTGACTCATTACTTAGAATGCTGATGAGTCAGTACTTAGGGTACTAGAGACACAGTACATAGGATGCTAGTGACTCAGTACTTAGAGTGCTGGGTACATAGTACTTAGGGTGCTGAGGACTCAGTATTTAGAGTGCTGGTGGCACCAAACTTAGGGTGCTGGGGACTCAATACTTAGGATGATGGGGACTCAATACTCAGTAAATTATCATGCTGGGGATTCAGCTCTCAGAGTGCTACTGAGTATGAAGGAAATGCCAGACTTCTGGCATCAGCTACAGAATTCCACCTATTTCTTTTTACCATAGCATAATGGCTTAGAGGAAAACATGTTTTTCTTTATGATACTACCATTTAAAGAAGGTCTTTGAAGAGTAGTAAATGTGAAGAAGTAAGTAGGTTTTTCTCAGAAACCCTATGTAGCTGAGGAGATAGTAATTTTGGATCAAATTATTCTAAAGGAGTACTGTCTGCTTTATCTAAGGTCTCTGAATTCCACTGGTTATCCTTGGCTGAGAACAAGATATTTGATGATGTTGAATTATTATTATTATTATTATTAATATTATTATTACTATCATCATCGTCGTCGTCATCATCATCATCACCATCACTACCACCACCATCATCATCCTTGAAAAACAATATAATTTTATGATATAGATTAGAATACTCTCTGTGTGGTATTCCATCTGTAAGGAAAAAATATATTCTTATTCAATTTATAAAACGTCAGGGAAGCTCACATTATCTTTTCTAAATCCGAAGAAAACTACATATTATAATTTACTTCAAGTTTTGACAATCTTAAATGTGACTAAGGATTCAGACATAACTGTGATAAATCATGCCGTTGTAGAATATTTAACCCTGAGAATTTGTGTCTATTATTCTCTTACTCAGGAGACTGGAGGAACAGACTATCTCTTGCTAGCCTTGAAAAGCAAGCTGCTATGTTATGAAATGACATTTAGCAAGGAACTGGGAGTGCTATTCAGTGTTAAGCATAAGTCTTCCAACAACCCACAAAAAGACAGAGATCTCATTCGTACTAAAGAAACAGAAGGAAAAATTCCTCCCAACAATTGTATCACTTTGAAAGGACATACTTTGCTTCAAGTCAGAACACAGGAATTTATATCTTGATCAAAACTTTGTAATATTAGCATCAGTGAATTTATTGAAACTGTGTTATGCATGTGGTCATTTGATCCCAAAATAAATTACAAATATTATTGTGAATTGGACTGCTTTTATGCATTATAAATCACCACCAGTCCTGTAGAATCTCAGATACCACTATCATTATCTGCTAACTTCTTGATTTCCTTCCTATCAATTTTGATTAGCATAAATTTTATCTTTTACTTTTTGTAATATTCACTGAAATTCAACTGTTATGAATATCTTATTTTAAAGAAAAACATAAAGGCCTCACATATTTATGAATACAATATTATCCTTCTAGCTATTTATTTAAGTAGATATTATAAGTATACATCAGAGACAAAACTGAAGGGAACTTTCTGTACTCTCCTACAGTAATTATGATAAATACCTCCCTTATAAATGTGGTTTGCTTTCTTTGAATCTGTGTCAATATGCTTTTATGTATTCTTTCGATTTCTTTATTCAGCTTTCATAAATTACTTGCTTGATTCCAGTTGTAGTCATCATAGTGGAATCTAGCAAAACTCTGATTTCAATGACCTCAAATACATCAGGGAAGTAAAGCACTATTGAAATTATTGATCATGCTAATTATACTAATCTTGTTGTTTTTATTTGAATTAGACTTGAAAATTAGTGCAATTAGAAATCCTCTGCCTTGAGGCATATAACTTATAGCTAACTATACCACATTTCTCAAGTTATCTTTCTCTTGCTCAATTCATTGACTCAAATTTACTGAAATTTGGAATTACCTGGGAAACTTATTAAAAACTTTGGGGCCCATATACTACTACTACTACTACTACTACTACTACTACTAATAATAATAATAATAATAATAATAATAATGTTAGAATATTATTATCATTATCATTATTCCAGTTTCATTGTGGGTGACAAAGGTATGAACATTTTTTTCTACAATTCAAAATCTGATGAGGCCATTTTCATGTGGAAACTAGTCAACATCCTCTCTAGTCAAAGAATAAATTCTAATCATTGTAATAATTTGTAAATAACCAAAACAAAGTATTTATCACTCACAAGCACCATCATCATAATATGTTTTTCTCATATTGGTAGTTATTTTTTTCATAATCTCCTCCTGGATCTTATTGTCTTGTAAAATACCACTGCCTTTAAATCTGAGCTAATCTTGGGTCCAGATTCATTATAATTCTGTAGTAATTAATATACATGTGTAAACACCTCCTTTACTAGATAGCCCTTTGGTTACTCTTTAGATTTAAAAGTAAAATTAAAGCTAAATTTTTTACAAAATATTCTTTCACAATTTTATTATTTATTTTCATTGGATATTTTATTTATTTACATTTCAAATCTCGTCCCCTTTCCCAGCTTCTCATCTGCAAACCTCCTATCCCATTCTCCCTCCCCCTGATTCTATGAGGGTGTTTCTCCACCCACTCACTCACTCCCACCTCCCCACCCTGACATTCCCCTACACTGGGGCATCAAGCCTTCACAAGACCATAGGTTCCTCCTCCCATTGATTAAAAAATATTTTCTTAGTGTTCTAAATACTAATATTTGCATCATTTGGTCTAATAAATCAGTAAATAAAAGTTACAATTTATAGACAACTAGACTTGTTTAATTAAAAAATGACTAATCTCTTCTCCTTTTCTATGGGTCTCTTCCTTGCTTTGTCCTCTGCATATTATAAGCCATGTTTGTTTCTTTTTTGGATAGATGTTGATCCTAGATTTTTAAATCTCTTGCACTATGTGGTTATGCCTATTAATGTTTTTTTTCTCATGCTTAGGGGATGAACTTTGTCCAAATGTATCCTATTTTCAGAAAGAGGATATAAATGAAATAGAGCTGAATCCATCAATAGCTTTTCGTCAACATCAGCAAAATTTAACAGAGACATAGCCTATATCAAAAAGCAAGGTTTAAGAAAGATGTATTTGTTGCTGAACACATTTGAGACTATTTCTGTTACACTACTGAACATATCTGTTATCTACCAGAGAAGTTAGCATTTCAAAGCAAATTAAGATATAGTGAAGAAAGTGGCCAAAATATACTCAAGCAATTAGATTCTCATCCCTAGCACTACTACAGAACACCAGCTGTAGCCTTTCCTCTTTGTTTCCCACACTTTTTCTAATCCTCCCCTCCTGACTAGTTGCATTCTTCCAGAACCCTTTGTTAACTCAAGGGAATCTCTTCCTAGTGCAACAAGTATAATAAATCAGACCCATAGCTCTTCTAGTGCTCCTGAGATCCAGTGCACCCAGTCTCATTCTCATCTCTGTAGCAGTAGGAATCCTCATGTGGCCTTGCTTTCGTCTCTCACACCATTATAAATTAATCACAAAGACCTTCTCTTGTAATCTTTCTTTCCACAACTAATCCAAATTAACTAGCTTCAAATACCAGCAGGCTTTCAATATGAATACACCTGCTAAACAGGCTATATCCATAGCAAATCACAACCATCACACTTTGGAAAAATACAGTGAGAATATATAAACCAAGGGGATAAAAACACTCACCCTAAAAAGACAAATTCAGAAATCCGCACCTAGAATTTTAAACA
The DNA here is from genome assembly GCF_021556685.1 of Rattus norvegicus. Taxonomy (NCBI): domain Eukaryota; kingdom Metazoa; phylum Chordata; class Mammalia; order Rodentia; family Muridae; genus Rattus; species Rattus norvegicus. The sequence continues at coordinate 54,576,727 of NC_141554.1, read as the reverse complement.
TCCCAAACCCAGATGGCCTAGATGCCAGCATAAAAACACAGTAACAGCCAGGGTAATATGTGTTCACTAGAGTCATGATTCTTTAACACAGCAGGCCCTGAGTATTCCAATAGACCTGAAGCATTAGGGAAAGACATTAAAACAGCTTTTATGAATATGATAGAAGTCTCTAAAGAGGAAATGAATAAATTCCTTAAAGAAATGCAGAAGAGCAAAAACAGTGTTAGGAAATAAAAGAGTTCAAGACCTGGAACTAGAAACAGAAGCAATAGAAAACACAACCTGGGGAAATTCTAGGGAAAAAAATAAAACAGGAACTATAGAGGCAAGCTTCAGCAACAGAATAAAAAAATGGAAGAGAGAATCTCAGGCATTGAAGATACAAGACAATTAATGGGTACATCAATCAAAGAAAATGTTATATTAAAAACTCTTGAAACAAGATATCCAAGGATGTCTGGGAAACTATGAATAGAGTAAATATAAGAAAAATTGATATAGAAGACAAAGAAAAAGTCAAGGTCAATGGTCCCAAAAACATTTCCAATGAAATAATGGAGGAAAAATTTCCTAAAAAAAAAAAAAAAAAAGTGATACCCATAAAGGTAAAAGAAGTGTGGAAAACAACCAATAGTTAGGACCAGAAAATGCCCCTTTTCACATAATAATAATAATCAAAATATTAAATATATAGAACAAGCAAATAATATTAAAAGTATCTAGGGAAAATGACCAAGTAAAATATGAATGAAGAGCTATTAGAATTACACCTGACTTCTCATTGGAGACTCTAAAAGTCAGAAGACTTTGGGCAGATGTCCTGTTGACACTGAGACCACAGATGTCAGCCTAGACTGCTATACCCAGGAAAACTTTTAATTACAATAGATGGAGAAAACAGAAAACATCATGGTAAAACAAATTTAAGCACAATTTATTTGCAAAATTAGCCACATGAATGCATGAGGAGAAAAACACCAATCTAAGGATGCTAACAACACACATGAGAACTCATGAAATAAATAATATCACATCAGCAAAATCAAAAGAAGGGAAACACATACACACTGCCATCAGCAGCAACAAATCACCACAACCACCACCACCACCACCACCACCACCACTACCAACAACAACAACAACAACAACAACAACAACAAAAACTACATGAATCAACAATCATTCACCACCACTACCAACAACAAAAACAACAACAACAACAACAAAAACTACATGAATCAACAATCATTGGTCATTGATATTTTTCAATATTAATAGACTCAATTTCCCAATAAAAAGATACAGACTAACAGAATGGATGTGAAAACAGTATCCATCCTTCTACAACATCCAAGAAAAACATATTACAAGCAAATGGAATTATGACGTAAGCTGATGTAGCCATTTTAATATCTAACAAAATAGATTTCAAACCAAAACTAATCAAAAGAGATAGATTAACATCAAAGCCCCAAACCAAGTGTCACTCAAATTTCCAAAGAAACACTACTGCAGCATAAATTACATTCTTACCCTCCCATGTTGATAGTAGATGGTGTTTGTATATCAAGCTGAACAATGTGCATGTCATCCAGACAGAAACTCAAAAACGAGATACTGTATCTATCTGAGTTTATAAAACAAATGACCCTAACAGATATTTATTGATCATTTCACCAAAGACAAAGAAAATATATCTTCTCTGAATCTTATAAAAATTTCTCCAAAATTGACCAGATACTCACAGACAAATATCTCAAGATACAAGAAAATTTAAATACCCTGCATCTTATCAGACTACCACAGACGTAAATTAGATATTAATAACAGAAACAACAGAAAGCCTACAAACCCGTAAAAATTGAATAACTCACTAGTCAATGAAAAATGGGTCAAAACAGAAGTAAAGATATGAAAATTTTTCTAAAATTCAATGGAAATGAAAGCACAGTCTACCCAAACATATGCAATACAATGAAAGTGGTGCTAAGAGGAAAGTTCAAATCACTATTGCAAAGATAAACAAAAAATGGAGAAATCATATGCTGTCAACTTAATAGTATACCTGAAAGCTCTAGAACAAAGGAAATAATATATCCAAGAGGAATAGATAGCAAGAAATAAACTCAACAAAGTGCAGGCAGATGGAGGACACCCACAAGCCACCTGTGGCATTCGTTGAGCTAACTGAGGAAGTGCTGAAGAGCTCGCTGTGGTGGTGTGGGTGCCGGAGAGCTGGAGGGCTGACAAAATCAGATATTACCCAGTCCCAGATTCAGGGCTTTGTGTTGCCCCACCACAAAATCTACCCTATCTATGAACTGCTGGGACATATGAAAGGGCCAGTCCTGCTGCCGCAAATCTGAAAGATCTCCAAGACACAGGGCAAAACCAGGGTATATGAGAGGAGGACTAGTGAGGATCCAGTATAGTGTAACAGAAGCCAGAGACCTCAAATCAGATCATTAACTCATTGCAATGAAGGCTTGTAAGTAAAGATATGTGGACAAAAAGGTATACTGGTGTACTGTGGGACACGCTGTTGCACACTACCATTTCCCTGGTGACATTTTTTTCTTATTTTTAGTTTTAATACATTCAGAGTAGAATTTTTGTACGTTGATAATTATGGATCAATTTGGATTCATGTACACAGATAACCAGTTCAACTACCATCATTTTAAAGATTCTGCCTTTTTTTTATCCATGTGTTTTCCTAACCTCTTTATTAAAAACATCAGATGTGCATACATGTGTGGATTTATTTCTAGGTCTTCATTTTAATTCAGTTCATCAACCTGTTCAATTTTTGTGTTAATACTATGCTGCTTTTATTATTATACGGCTGTAGTGAAACTTGAAATCAGGGATGGTGAGGCATTCAGCAGCTATTTATGATTCGGGACTGATTTAGCTACCCTCAGTTTTTTGAGTTTCCATAGAAAGCTAAAAGAAGTGCAGGCTGACAGGAACCGAATGTAGATCTCTCCTGAGAGACACAGCCGGAATATGGCAAATACATAGGCAAATGCCAGCAGCAAACCACTGAACTGAGAACCGACCCCCGTTGCAGGAATCAGAGAAAGGACTGAAAGAGCTTGAAGGGGCTTAAGACCTCATAGGAACAACAATGCCAACCAACCAGAGCTTCCAGTGACTAAGTCACTACCCAAAGACAATACATGGACTAATCTTGGGCTCCAAATGCATAGGTAGCAATGAATAGCCTAGTAAGGGCACCAGTGGAAGGGGAAGCCCTTGGTCCTGCCAAGACTAAACCCCCAGTGAATGTGATTGTTGGGGGGAGGGCGGTAATGGGGGAAGGATGGGGAGGGGAACACCTATAAAGAAGGGGAGGGGGAGGGGTTAGGGGGATGTTGGCCTGGAAACTGGGAAAGGGAATAAAATTTGAAATGTAAATAAGAAATAATCAATTTAATAAAGATGGAGGAAAAAAACTTAAAAAAGAAAGCTAAAAATCTTATTTTTAAAGGCCTTGCATTAGATTTTTGATGGTGATTACAATGAACCTGTAGACTGCTTTTGGTAAGCTGGCCATTTTTTTCTCTATTACTCCTACAAAACTGTGAGCATGACCATGGGAGAGCTTTTTATCATCTGATATATTCTTCAATTTCTTTTTTTTTCCTTGTGTAGAAAAAAAATTGACATTATGCAGAGAGAGTAGATTCTTCAGTTGAATGGTTTGCCTACCAAGTATATTAAATACAAATTCAAAGGACAAACTAATATCTCTTTTACATGTCGTAAATTTTGTATCATAGTAATCTTGTATTTCTTTGATTAGTTAACCCAGGATATTCTATACTGTTTAAAGCTATTATAGAAGATGTTCTTTCCATGATTACGTTTTCAATCCATTTGTTTTTATACATAGGAGAGTTACTATTTTTGTTGCTTAATGCTGTATCTAGCTTCTTTGCTGAAAGTGTTAATCAGTTGAAGGAGTTTCCTCTACAATTGTTATGACAACCTTCATACACAATCATGTCATCTAGAAATAAAGATATTTTGTTTTCTTCCTTTCCAATGTATAACCGCTTGTTCTCCTTCAGTATCCTTAACCCTGTAGCTAAAAACTCAGGTAATATATTGAATAGTTAAGGAGAGAAAGAACAACCTTGTCTTGTTCCTGATTTTAGTGGAATTGCTTTCTCTGTTTAATTTGATATTGGTTATGTGCTTACTGTACATAGCATGTATTACGTTGATATATGTCTCTTGTATCCTTAAACTCCTTAGAACTTTTACCATGAAAAGTGTTGGATTTTGTCAAAGGTCCTTTCTACACCTAATAAGATGATCATGTGGTTGTTGCCTTTTGGTTAGTTTATATGGGGGAATATATTTATCAATGTTTGTTGAAAAATGAAAGGGAATGACACCCCAACTTTGAATCAAAGAATGCATCAAAAAGAAAATTGAATGGAGTTATATAGCATTATGGAATGGTGAACTGGTGGTAGCCACTAGAATGTCCAAGATGCCAGGGAAGCAAGAGGTTCCTAGGACCCAATGGGGATGACATTAGCTGAAATATGCAACAAAGGGGTTATAGAAACTGTAGAGACCATATCCAGTGGATAGGTATGGCTCCTGGGTAAGGAATGGAGCAACTCACACTTCTCAAATTTTTTCCTGTCTAAAGGAAAAACAGGGACAAAGAGTGGACCAGAGACTGAAGGAAAGGCCATCCAGAGACCACCCCACCTATGGATCCATCCCATCTGCAGACACCAAACCCAGACACTATTGCTGATACCAAGAATAACTTGATGACAGGAGTGAGGTATAGGTGTTCCCTGAGAATCTCTGCCAGCACCTGACCAATATACATGTGGATGCTTGCAGCCAAACATCAGACTGAACCCTCAGACCCCAGTTAGTGCATGGAATGAAGGAGCTGAATGTGATTGTAATCCCACAGAAAGAGCAACAATACCAACTAACTGGACCCCTCAGAGCTCCCAGGGACTAAATTACCAACCAAATATATACATGGAGGGACCCATGGCTCAAGTTATATATGTAGCAGAGGACTGCCTTATCTGGCATCAAGGAAGGGAAGTCCCTTGATCCTGTGGAGGCTTGATGTCCCATCATTGGCAGTGAGATGGGAATGGGTGGGTGGGTGGGGGAACATAGTCATAAGAGCAGGAAGAGGGAGGATGTAATGGGGGGTTTTGGAGGGGAAAATGGGAAGGGGGACAACACTGGCAATGTAAATAAATAAAATAACCTATAAAACATGAGAGAGAAGAGTATTTGTATTCTAATGACAGAACAGAACGGGTGTAGACACAGATGGGAGGGGAGGGATTAAGGAACAGGGAAAATAGAGGGTGGGAAGAAACAGCTCAGTGGGACATATTAGGTGAGAAAAAAACTTTTTTAATAGGAAATAAAAAATGTAATGTTCTCTTGGAATTTTCTTTTCATAAATATAGAGTGTCCTTCTTTATCTCTTTTGGTTAATTTTTGCTTGAAGTCTATTTTGCCATTCAGATATTAAAACGACTTCTAGTTTGCTTCTAAGGCTATATTTTGAAATATCTTTCTATCCTTTTACCTCGAAGTGATGTCTATCCTTGATTGTAAGGTTTGCTTATTGAATTCAGAACAATGGATTCTGTTTTCACATCTACTCTGTAAGTCTATGTCCTCTTATTTGTAAATTAAGAACATTATATTATTTATGAATATCAATGGGCAATGTTATTTGTTGCTGTGGTGCTGTGGTGTGTGTGTATGTGTGTGTGTGTGTTTAAGGTATTTCTCATTTTATGATTATTTTTTGTTTGAGAATATTTATTTCTTTTATTTTCTTTGGTTTGGTTAACATCTTTAGATTGGAGTTTTCCTTCTAGCCCCTTCTTTAGGGCTACATTTGTCAATAGGTATTGCTTAAATTTGTTTTTATCACCTCAGGCAATGCTTTATTATCTTAATTTATGGTGTTTGAATGTTTTGCTGGGTATAGCAGTCTGCCCCCAGTATCTGCTGTTTCTTCCAGTCTGCAGAACATACTTCTAGGCCCCTCTGGCCATAAAAATGAATGGAAATCTGCAACTGACAGGTGTGGGGAGGTGGGGGGTATATCCAGGATGTGACAGAGATTTGGGATAAAGGACATACCCAAGAATCAATAGAGCTTAACTTAGCTGAGACACACAGCAGTGGGGCTATGGAACCTGAAGAGGCTACTTTCTATAGCCATGCAGAAAACCCAGTGGAGTGATAAGAACAACAAAAAAAAAAACCCACAAAACTTTCAACCTCAAATTTATCCTGTCCACAAGAAATTCATGGACAAGCAACAGAGAAGAGATAGAGCGAATGGGCAACCAGTAACTAGCTCAACTACAGACCCATCCTATGGGCAAGCACCAATCCCTGACACTATTAATGATACTCTGTTATGCTTGCAGACAGGAGCATATTGTCCTCTGAGACTCTTCACCCAATAGCTGACTCAAACAGATGCAGACACCCACAGCTAAACAGATGGTGCTTGGAGACTCTTATGGAAGAATAGCAGGAATGATTACAGGCCCAGAAGGGGATAGGAACTCCACAGGAAAAACAATAGAGTCAATTAATCTGGATCCTTGGGCTCTCAGAGTCTAAACCACCAACCAAAGAACATACATTGGCTGAACCCAAGCCTCTCTGCACAAATGTACCAGATGTGCAGCTTGGTCTTCATGTAGGCCCCAAAACTGGAGCAGGGGCTATCCCAAAAGCTGTTGCCTGTCCGTGGGATATGTTCTTGTAGATAGACTTCCTTGTCTGGCATCCATGGGAGAGGATGCCCTTAGTCCTGCATTCAGTGAGATATACATAGGGTGCCCAACCACCTCAGAGGAGAAGGGGAGTGAAGATAGAGAAAAGGATTGTGGGAGAAGTGACCAGTAGAGGGGCAGTGAGCTGGATCTAATGTAAATAATTTAAATAAATAAATTGAAAAATTGAAAAAATGTTAAAACAATATTAATCATTCCCTATTGTAAAATGTGACACAAAAAATGAAGGTAGGAAATAACATTAAGTTTTATAAATGTTTTGTTCACAATTTTAAATAATGTTCTTTCAAGCATCATATATAACATATTTATATGCAATTAATTTTATATAAACATATCATGTAAGTAAACATCACAAACTATTCTGATAGTTTCATTGTCAATATAGGCAGTTATGATATTGCTGATAGTGACTATGTTTCTTCTATTCTTATTACAATTTTCTCTCAGTATAAATATTAGGGTGTTTAAGTAATCTTCCTTAGTAGAGATAGCAAAAATATATTTTATTAGGATATTTTTATTAGAATTTTCTATTGTTTTAAAATATTCTCTTATAGAAGAAGGGGAGGGGGATAGCATAGGGAGCTCATGACTGTGAAACTAGGAAAGGGAATAACATTTGAAATGTAAATAAAAAAATATCCATTAAAAATAATCAAACTAGGGGTTGGGGATTTAGCTCAGTGGTAGAGCGCTTGCCTAGTAAGTGCAAGGCCCTTGGTTTGGTCCCCGGCTCTGAAAAAAAAATCAATCTAAAATTTCTAGCTTATCTGCATAGTCAATCTTTTTTCATGATTTTAAAATAAAAGATAAACACACAATAATATTTCTATTCAGTTCTGGGTATTATTTACTTTTGCTTTTAGTTATTATTTAATAATTGTACAAACTTACAGATATCATACATGTACATAATCTGTGGTAATCATCTTCAGCCTGTGCTTCCATATACTGCTCTTATTTTATCTCTCTTTTTTCTTTTCCTTTAATCATTATTGTTACATATATGCTTACATATAAATATATAAATACAACCTGCTGAGTCCAAAAAAAGAACCTTTATCATATTCATAAGAATGACTTTAAGAAACTTATCTTTTATCTAAACTATGTTGCAATTCTTGAGGCTTATGTTGCAGAGTTCCTTGGCACTAGCAGAGGCATATTTTCCTGGCTGTTATTGTGGTTTTGCACTGGCATCTAGCCATCAGAGTTTGGGGTGATTATAATTTCAGGTGCATATATCTGGTTTCTTTTTTTATTGGGAAGCTGTTTTATTCCGTTGTTTCTGTTGCACTTTTTGCTTCTTAGGACAGTGTGCTTACTGCTTGTTGCTTGGTAGAAAATTCTTCTGAAATCCTGAGAAATATTTCCACTGGGGGTTCCAGGTAAACTGTCTTTAGTTTACATTTTACAATGGGGGTGGGCTAGAGGGGCTGCTGCATGGGTTCAACATGTGGGAAGAAAGCATGGTGTTCTACCAGCATATGCTTTGTGTTCTGACAATGGAATCTAGGTGAGAAGAGGCCAAAACAGGTAGCTGCTATCAAGCTGTGGTGATACTGGGAGAATAGAATTGGAGGAAAGGAAGCAGGATGAAAATTTAAAAATCACCTAGTTACTTTGCTAGCCTTCTTGCTTTTCTGGCAGGCTTTGCTGGTAGGTTACCAGAGAAAGTCCCAGTTTGCAGCAGGGGGTTTCTCATAGCAATGGGGATGAGATAAGGAGATTGGATTTAAAGGAAATGACAGAATAGTAAAGAACTGCAGTTAGGCTATCTGCTTCCTGGATAGAGTACTCTACAGGAGTGCCTACTTGTGTTGAGAACTGGTATAAACTGATGAGTGAAGGGTATAAACTTTGGGGAAGATCAGTATGGAGATGGTGCGAAGAAGGGAGGTGATACCACAACATTTGGTCTGCTACAGAACTGGTGGTGCGACTAAGTGGATTTGGAAGAGAGTAGACTGAGATGATTTTCTACTATAAGTTTACCTATATCTGTTCCCAGGGAAATCCTGCTGTTGTTGGAATCTGGGATAATAGAATGAGCAGAAGGAAAGTAGGTTGGGGAGGTCTTCATGATCCTTTGGAGATGTTCTGAGATGAAAATGTGACTAGAGTAGGTTTCTGCTACAGAACTGGGAACTACATTTGGAGGAGAGAAGAGAGAGTTGAAGATTTGCAGTTAAGCTACTTGCTCCTTGATAAAAGTGTTCTACAGTTACCCAGAGATTGCCTGCTGTACTTCTCTGAAAATGATGAAAATGATGAATTGGAGAAGGAAATTTAGTGAGCAACTGGAGATGGGGTTGAAGGAGACTGTAGTAGATTGTCTGCTACAGAGCTGAAAATAAGACTGGGGGACTGGATTTGGAGGAATTGAGGGATAGGTGAAGATTTACGGTTAGGCTTTCTACTTCCCTGGATAGATCTCACTTTTTATTTTCAATGTATACCTTTACTTTTATGCAATTACCATACCATACGAGCCCAATGCTTTTGTAAATTTGTTTATATCGATACTACAATTAACTGTGTTATAAGGCAATATTGTTTCAACTTTGAAGCTCAAAATTTAATTATGCAAATACAAGTAAATGCCACAATGTAATTTGTATGCATCAAAAATAAATTCAAAAGCATGATGGAACCTGCTGGCTTAGTATGAAGTATTACTATAATAAAATGTTGTTTTAAATTGCTTAATAGATTTAATATGATTAAATTTAAACATATAACTTGACAATTTATTACAATAGGATTAATTTTAGTATTTAACCACTAAGTAAATGAACTTGAATCATATTTACATAATAAGAAAAGAAAAAATCCACAAGACATTGAGAACTCAAACATAATTTTCTTCTATGTACATAATTATAGGATGAACATGGTATTAATAAATAATGAAAATAATTTCAGATTTGTTTCCAAAAGTTTGTTCTATCACATTGACATCATAAAACTGTAGCAATTCCATTTATTTATTTATTCGTTTACTTATTTATTTATCATAGAAAGTGTTTATTCAGGGCATGGGCAGGGGTGTTGAGAGGGTAGTAGGGGCAGAGAGAGGAGGCTGGGAGAAGAGAACTAGAGACCCGCCATGAGCTCTTAGAGAAATGAGGGGAAGGGAATGGGAAAAAGAAGGAACAAAGGGAGAAGAGAGGGTAAGAAAGTAAGAGCAAGAGAACAAGAGAGAGCAAGAGAGCAAGAGAGGAGGAAGAGAACACAATTATACACACACACACACACACACACACTTGCTTGTTACTCGTTCATTAAAGGGAGAAATAAACCTGTCTTCCTAAAAAAATTATGTGAAAATTTAAACATATCACATGTGTTCTATCACATTTACTTGCTCTAATATGCTTTCATGAAACAGGTAATATGTCTTTAAAACTTTATTTTGTTCTTATAATTTATTTAAGTTTTTTCCTATTTTTGTGATTTGCCACTATACTAATATAATTGCCTGAGAATTATTATAATTTTGAGATATAAATAAATATATTGGAAACTATGAAGATTTATTTTATATCTAAGACAATTTACTATCTTTTACATTTTTAAAAAATTGGGGTTGGGGATTTAGCTCAGCAGTAGAGCGCTTGCCTAGCAAGCGCAAGGCCCTGGGTTCGGTCCCCAGCTCCAGAAAAAAAAATTGCTCATTATTTGATATAAAAATCTTACAGATTTCTAGGTAAATATTAGGAAATATTCTCATGGTTTTTTTTACTAAAATGATTTATATAAGCTTTAGCTTATGTTTGATAAAATCAAGAATACTAGAAGCTTTGGTCGTGAATAACTAGATAATCTGTGGGATGTACTCTATCTTTTGTGCTGCATCTTCCTCCTATAATCAATGGCCAGATGATTTGTCATCCAGGAAGGAGAGCTCATTCTCCTGAGTATTGTAGGTTTGAACAATAAGCCATGAAGGATGATACTATGTAAAGACCTCTTAATTAAGATTAAAATGTTATTTTTGCACATTATGTAGCAGTTAACATGACTTTCAGCTATCTATTCAGTGACATGGGCTCTGGTGATTGACATACTGTAGTAATTTAGTGAACTGTTCATCCATCCTGATCAAGTGGGCTTCATCCCAGGGATGCAGGGATTGTTCAATATACAGAAATCCATCAAAATAATCCACTATCTAAACAAACTCAAAGATAAAAACAACACGAATATTTCATTAGATACTGAGAAAGCATTTAACAAGATTCAAAACTTCTTCATGATAAAAAACTTGGAAAGATCTGTATTTCAAGGCCCATAACTAAACATAGGTAAAGAAATATACAGCAGACCAGTATCCAACATTAAGCTAAATGGAGAGGAACTTGAAGCAATCCCACTAACATCAGGGACTAGACAAGGCTGCCCACTCTCTCCCTACTTATTCAATATAGTACTCGAAGTCCTAGTCAGAGCACTCACACAACAAAAGGAGGTCAAAGGATACAAATTGGAAAGGAAGAAGTCAAAATATCACTATTTGAAGATGATATGATAGTATATACTTCAGTGACCCGAAAAGTTCCCACCAGAGAACTCCTAAGCCTGATAAACAACTACAGCAAAGTGGCTGGCTATAAATTAACTAAAACGAATTAGTAGCCTTCGTCTACTCAAATGATAAATAGGCTAAGAAAGAAATTAGGGAAACAACACACTTCATAATGGCTTTGGTCATTTTGCCAAAGCATTCTACAGATTCAATGCAATCCCCAATCAAAATTCCAACTCAATTCTTCATAGAGTTAGAAAGAGCAATTTGCAAATTCATTTGGAATAACAAAAAAATCTAAGATAGCAAAAACTCAACAATAAAAGAACTTCCAGGGGAATCACCATCCCTGACCTCAAGCAGTTTAAAGAGCAATAGTGATGAAAACAATATGATATTGATACGGAGATAGGCAGGTTGATCAGTGGAGTAGAATAAAAGACACAGAAATGAACCCACACACATATGGTCACTTGATCCTTGACAAAGAAGCTAAAACCATACAATGGAAAGAAGATAGCTTTTTCAACAAAAGGTGCTGCTTCAACTGGAGGTCAACATGTAGAAGAATGCAAATTGATCCATTCTTATGTCCCTGTACAAAGCTTAAGTTCACTAGATCAACAAACCAGATACACTCAAACTAATAGAAGAAAATGTGGGGAAGAGTCTTGATCACATGGGCACTGGGGAAAGTTTTCTCAACAAAAGAACAATAGCTTATGCTGTAAGATCAAGAATTGACAAATGGGACCTCATAAAACTGCAAAGCTTCTGTAAGGCAAAGGACAATGTCATTAGGACAAAACAGCAAACAACAGATGGGGCAAAGGTCTTTACCAATCCTACATCCCATAGAGGGATAATATCCAAAATATACAAAGAACTCAAGAAGTTAGACTCCAGATAGCCAAATAACCTATTAAAAATGGGGTGCAGAGGTAAACAAAGAATTATCATCTGAGGAATATCAAATAGGTAAGAAGAACCTAAAGAAATGTTCAACATCCTTAGTTATTAGGGAAATTCAAATCAAAACAACGCTGAAATTCCACCTCACCAGTCAGAATGGCTAAGATAAAGACCACAGGTGACAACAGATGCTGGCAAGGATGTGGAGAAAGGGGAACACTCCCCCATTCTTGGTGGTATTGCAAACTGGTACAACCACTCTGGAAATCAGTCTGGAGGTTCCTCAGAAAATTGGACATTGCACTACCTGTGGACACAGCTATACCCCTCCTGGGCGTAAATGCAAAAGATGTTCCAACATACAGCAAAGACACAAGATCCACTACGTTCATAGCAGCCTTATTTATAATAGCCAGAAGCTGGAAAGAACCCAGACGCCCTTCAACAGAGAAATGGATACAGAAAATGTGGTATATCTACACATTAAAGTACTTCTCAGCTATCAAAAGCAATGACTTCATGAAAGTCACAGGCAAATGGATTGAACTAGAAAATATCCCCCTGAGTGAGGTAACCCAATCAGAGCAATCAGAGTAAAACACAAATGGTATGCACTTACTGATAAGTGGACATTAGCCCAAAAGCTTGAATTAAGGAAGATATAAACCACTGACCACATGAAGCTCTAGAAGAAGGACAACCAAAGTGCTAATGCTTCAGTGCTTCTTTTTTTTAAGATTTATTTATTTTGTATATGAGTTCACTGTCACTGTACTCAGACACTCCAGAAGAGGGCATCAGATCACATTACAGATGGTTGTGAGCCAGCATGTGGTTGCTGGGAATTGAACTCAAGACCTTTGGAAGAGCAGACTGTGCTCTTAACCGCTGAGCCATCTCTCCAAGCCCCTTAGTGCTTCTTAAAAGGGGAGACAAAGTTTGGAGTAGAGACTGAAGGAATGGCCATTCAGAGTCTGTCCCACATGTGGCATATATATATGTATGTATATATATGTATGTATACATATGTATCTCCACCAAAACTAGATTAAGACTGATGAAGATAATAATTGCATGTTGACTGGAGCCTGATATAGCTGTCTCCTGAGAGATACAGTCAGAGCATGTCAAATACAGAGGTGAATACTAGCAGCAAATCATTGAGCTGAGAATGGGACCCCAGTTAGAGGAATTAGAGAAAGAATTGAAAGAGTCGAAGGGGCTTGCAACCCTTTAAGAGCAACAGTGCCAACCAACCAGAGCTCCCAGTGACTAAACCACTACCCACAGACTGTACATGGACAGACCCATGGCTCAGCTGTATGTTTAGCAGAGGATGGCCTTGTTGGGGCACCAATGGAAGGAGAAGTCCTTGGTCCTGCCAAGGTTGGACTTCCAGTATAGGGTAATATCAGAGGGACATGAAAGCATGTGTGAATGGGCGGGGGAATAACCTTATAGAAGAAAGGTTGGGGGATGGGAAAGGGGGCTTATGTTTGGGAAACCAGGAATGGGAATAACATTTGAAATGCAAATAAAAAATACCCAATGAAAGAAAAAGAAAAAAGAAAAAAAGAATATATCATAAGAATTAAACGTTGAGGCATGAAGCATTAATTACCTGCATTTAAACCTAGATCCATGATGAGTAAATGCCATTAAGGATGTTAGTTCTCAACATGACTTGTGTTCCTCATCAGAGAAAACAATTATAGTCTTCCACATTAAATAAGCTAAACAATTTAAGTAACCCCTTGTTGTTAGCAAGTTTTCTGTTCAACTAAATTTTAACTCATTAATGTTTTTCATCAAGGAACCTTTAGTGAACTGTATACAATATAAAAACAAATACTTTTTGAGAAAAATATCAGATCATCTTGGTTAGTCCTATGCATGCTCTCTGGTTGCCGGTTCAGTCTCTGTGAACCCCTGTGAGCACAAGTTGATTGACTCTGTGTGTGTTCTTGAGGTGTCTTAGACCTCTGTGGTTCCTACAGTCCTTTCTCTCTACTTCTGCAGAATTCTCTAGGTTCCACCTAATGTTTGTTTGGTTTTATGTCTGCATATGCTTCTATCAGTTGCCAGGTGAAGCCTGTCTGGTGAGAATTTGATAAGGCCCTATTTATGAGCATAGCAGAATATTATTTGGGCTCATTTTCTATCTGAGGTTTCTGGGTTATTCAGTATCTTAGGCCTTTCCTTCCAGGCAATGCCAGGGGTGGGCTTTCTTTCAGGGTGTGGAACTCAAGCTGGACTAATCTTTTTCCGGGAGTCAAACCCACTTATACATCCTCCGTTTCAGGAATGTTCTCAGGAATATTTCAGGCCCACTTAGACAGCCTCTGTTTCTGGGAAACCTCGCCAGCTATCTGTTCTTATCAGTACACCTGCAATTTGTGTTTTATCGTCACAGGAACAATGGGAGGGTAGTAACAGTAATGAAATGGTCTTGAGTCCTGTGTAGCCTTCCGCTTACTTGTCTTTATACGCTACTGCCCTGAAATAAAGTTTGAGAGCTTGATCAGACAATGACTTGCTCTCCTTCTTTGCACCTCTTGTCCCGCATTCTTTCACCCCTCCTCAGGTCTCTGTTGAACCCCTTGCAGGTCATGGCAACTGGCGCCCAGACATGGGGCCTGGGTATGGGGGTCCGACTGAACGTTGCTTGCCCATGGGCGTCCCCATCTCATAGGATTGCTGCTTCCCTGAGGATGTGAGAGAAGATCCGCACCGTGATTGCTACAGCCGCCCACTGTGAGTCTGATCTGCATAAGGTAAGACCAAGTAATGCAATCATGGGACAGGCATTTAGTAAACATGACTTGTTTTTAAAGGGTCTTAAAGAGTCTCTCAAGGTGCGAGGAACTTGGGTTAAGAAAAAGGATCTTGCTAATTTTTTTATATTCCTTGATGATGTTTGTCCTTGGTTTCTCCAAGAGGGAAATATTAATGAAAAAAATGTGGGCCAGAGTAGGAGACTGAAAGACTTTTATAGGATGTTTGGCCCAGAAAGGGTCCCTGTTCAAGCTTTTTCCTACCGGAACTTGATTGATGAAGTACTTAGGGTCTATACGACATAGCCACATATTCCAGAGGTACTTAATGAGATAGAAAAGGTCCTACAGTGCTATTCTTGAACTCCTTCAGTCTCTATCACTATGCCACTACCCTCCACCCCAGTCTGCTTACCAAATCTGAACAGACATTGGCGAAGGTTCGTACTCCTAATATTTACCCTTCCTTTACAGAGTTGAAAGTCCCAGTCCACAGCAAGCCTGACGAGGTCCTCCCCCAACAGGATTCATCATCCCTAGAAGAAGAGGCTGCTAAGTATCATAATCCTATTTGGCCACCCTTACATGGCACCAACTCTAGGCCACCCCCTACACCATTACTACCCCACTTTGTGCTCCTGTTTTTGATTTTGACTCAGATATTGCAAGCATCACTGAAAATGCTGAAAGAAAACTTTGCCTGGAGGTAGCCTCCCTTAAGGATTTACTCTTAAAGAAAAGGGAACAACTTACCCTACTGAGGGAGTTGCAGGCTTTAGATCTTTTTTTTTTTTTTTATTAACTTGAGTATTTCTTATATACATTTCGAGTGTTATTCCCTTTCCCGGTATCCGGGCAAACATCCCCCTCCCCCCTCCCCTTCCTTATGGGTGTTCCCCTCCCAACCCTCCCCCCATTGCCGCCCTCCCCCCACCAGTCTAGTTCACTGGGGGTTCAGTCTTAGCAGGACCCAGGGCTTCCCCTTCCACTGGTGCTCTTACTAGGATATGCATTGCTACCTATGAGGTCAGAGTCCAGGGTCAGTCCATGTATAGTCTTTAGGTAGTGGCTTAGTCCCTGGAAGCTCTGGTTGGTTGGCATTGTTGTACATATGGGGTCTCGAGCCCCTTCAAGCTCTTCCAGTTCTTTCTCTGATTCCTTCAACGGGGGTCCTATTCTCAGTTCAGTGGTTTGCTGCTGGCATTCGCCCCTGTATTTGCTGTATTCTGGCTGTGTCTCTCAGGAGAGATCTACATCCGGCTCCTGTCGGTCTGCACTTCTTTGCTTCATCCATCTTGTCTAATTGGGTGGCTGTATATGTATGGGCCACATGTGGGGCAGACTCTGAATGGGTGTTCCTTCAGTCTCTGTTTTAATCTTTGCCTCTCTCTTCCCTGCCAAGGGTATTCTTGTTCCCCTTTTAAAGAAGGAGTGAAGCATTCACATTTTGATCATCCGTCTTGAGTTTCATTTGTTCTAGGCATCTAGGGTAATTCAAGCATTTGGGCTAATAGCCACTTATCAATGAGTGCATACCATGTATGTCTTTCTGTGATTGGGTTAGCTCACTCAGGATGATGTTTTCCAGTTCCAACCATTTGCCTACGAATTTCATAAAGTCGTTGTTTTTGATAGCTGAGTAATATTCCATTGTGTAGATGTACCACATTTTCTGTATCCATTCCTCTGTTGAAGGGCATCTGGGTTCTTTCCAGCTTCTGGCTATTATAAATAAGGCTGCAATGAACATAGTGGAGCACGTGTCTTTTTTATATGTTGGGGCATCTTTTGGGTATATGCCCAAGAGAGGTATAGCTGGATCCTCAGGCAGTTCAATGTCCAATTTTCTGAGGATTCTCCAGACTGATTTCCAGAATGGTTGTACCAGTTTGCAATCCCACCAACAATGGAGGAGTGTTCCTCTTCCTCCACATCCTCGCCAGCATCTGTTGTCCCCTGAGTTTTTGATCTTAGCCATTCTCACTGGTGTGAGGTGAAATCTCAGGGTTGTTTTGAAGGCTTTAGATCTTGACCTAATCTGGTCTTTCTCTGAGCCCACCCCTTTTAAAATTGAGACAAAGAAAAGTCCTAAAACTGAAACAAAGAAAAATATCCCCTAAAACCTTTCAAGTGATCCCAGTCACACAGATCAAAATAACCACCCACCCCACTAAGAAATAGCCATAGAGGACAATGCTTCCGATCAGGGAGAGAACACCTCCTTGGATGAAGAAGCCTCAGATAATGAGAATGAGGTTTCAGGAGATCCAGACAGGGAAAAGGAAGAGGTTAGACATCAACAGTATTGCTGCCTCGGGTTTAAACACATAACAGAATTAAAGATGGCAGCAACACTCTATGGCCCAGCGTCCCCATTCACTCTATCTATAATTGCAACCCTGAGTTACTGATGGCTTATACCCAATGATTGGAATCTTGTAGCTTTGGCTGCCTTGTCAGGGGGCGACTACGTTCTCTGGAAATCTGAATTGTTGAAAATTGTAGAGAAACAGCAATCCACAATCCTTAAAGCAAAACCTCCAAAATTTGGACCAAAGATAAACATTTAGGTCACAGCTCCTCTGACACCAATGAAAAGCAAGCTAAGTTTTCTTCTGGCCTCTTAGCTCAGATACAAAATGCTGGTCTTAAAGCCTGGAAACAACTCCCCCCATAAGAGGTCGGTAACTACCTTCCTGGCCAAAATAAAACAGGGTCCGGATGAGCTCTATAGCAGTTTTATCAGTCACCACACAGATGCAGCTGAAAGGCTTGTGGGCTGAGATGTAAATGAAAGTGAATTCATTAAACATCTTGCTTTCAAAAATGCAAACCCTGTCTATCAAGCCACCATACTGCCCCATCATAGTAGCAAGGACATTTCAGGCTATATCAAACTCTGTGCAGGCACTGGTTCGGCTCATTCTATCGGCCTAGTCATCGGAGCCACCCATAAAGACTTTACCCAGGGGTTGGGGATTTAGCTCATTGGTAGAGCGCTTGCCTAGGAAGCGCAAGGCCCTGGGTTCGGTCCCCAGTTCCGAAAAAAAGAACAAAAAAAAAAAGACTTTACCCAGGATAGTCACCCCAAAACTTGCTTCAATTGCAAACAACCAGGCCATTTCTCCAGAGAATGCAGGGCCCCTAAGGCTGAATGCACGCCTCCCTCCTCCCTGTGTCCTCGTTGCAAATGAGGCAGACATTCGCCTTCTGAGTGCCACTCTAAAACGGATGCCCAGGGTCTCATCCTGCTTCCAAGGCAGGGAAACTCCCATAGGGGCCAGACCCTTGCCCCGAACTAGAGACAAACCCCTGGAGCAATCAGGTTTGTCCCCCAAATACCCATCCTGCAGACTCAAATAACCCAAGAGTTGCCTCCTTCCATTGAGTAGTCATAGGCAGCGCAGGACTGGACCTTTGTTCCACCACCAGTGTAATATTAACACCTGAGATTGGAATTCAAATCCTACCTACCGGAGTTTTTGGCCTGCTGCTCCCTGATACTTTCTGCCTCCTTCTTGATCATGCCAGCCGAACCCTCCAGGGACTGAATATCCCCCCCGGAATACTTGACAATGATTATACAGGAGAAATAAAGATTTTGGCCTCCTCTACTCTTGGTCCCCTAATCATAAGTTCATGACAGAAAATCGCTCAATTACTTTTGATCCCCTTTATTCACCCCAACCCAAATGCTCAATAAAAAACCAGGGGTACCAGCAATTTTGGTGCCTTAGATGCTTGTTGGGTGCAACAGATTACTCAAGATCGACTCCTCCTTAAACTAAAATTAGATGGAAGGAGTTTTGAAGG
This sequence comes from Rattus norvegicus, assembly GCF_021556685.1. Classification (NCBI taxonomy): domain Eukaryota; kingdom Metazoa; phylum Chordata; class Mammalia; order Rodentia; family Muridae; genus Rattus; species Rattus norvegicus. Next base: position 54,557,873 of record NC_141554.1, on the reverse strand, counting down.
ACTTATAGATACTGGAACAGATGCTACAGTAATTTCAGAGAAATCTTGGCCTTCCTCCTGGCCCCTTACTACTTCTATGACTCACCTTAAAGCCATTGGGCAGACCACCAACACCCAACGAAGTTCCAAGGTTCTTACATGAACAGATGAGGAAGGTAATACCTCACTGTCCAGCCTTTCATAGTGCCTGGCTTACCTGTTACCTTTTGGGGTAGCGATGTTTTTGCCCAATTACATTTCCTTATGCATAGCCCAAATGAAACTGTTGCCCATCAAATGCTAAAACAGGGCTTCTACCCAAGACAGGGATTAGAAAACATTCACAAGGCATAAGAGAACCTATTCAGGTGAATGAAAAGATGGATTGTTTGGGTTTGGGTGTACCAAATTTACCCTAATGGCTGTTGACACTCCTGTACCCCAAGCAGATAAAATCACTTGGAAATTCAATGATGCTGTGTGGGTTGATCAATGGCCATTGACTTCAGAAAAATTGGTCACGGCAGTGGCGTTAGTATAGGAACAGATTGCCACTGGCCACCTTGAGCCTACTACCTCTCTTTGGAACACTCCCATCTTTGTCTTCAAGAAAAAAAAATCAGGCAGGTGGAGGCTTTTCCAAGATAGATTGGAATCCAAGAGATTAATAAAACTATGCTTGCTATGGGAGCCTTGCAATCAGGTTTGCCTACAACCATGGCCATTCCTGCTGGGTACTGTAAAATAGTGAGAGACCTTAAAGATATATATATATTTTACCATTTCCTTACACCCTGAAGATAGAGAATGTTTTGCATTCAGTCTACTAATGACAAACTGTAAAGGGCCCATGCCTGGCTTTCACAGGAAGGTTTTCCCTCAGGCCATGGCCAATAGCTCCACCTTATGCCAAAGTTTTGTGGCCCAGGACATTGATCCATTTACATAATTCATTATAAGGATAACATCCTCCTGGCAGGACACGATGGTTTTGAATTGCTTCACTGTTGCCTGCAGCTTTCATGAAAATTGACTGCTAAAATCTTCAGATTGGCCCTGATAAAATTCAGTGAAAAGATTCCTATTTTTACTTGGGGTTTGAACTTCATCATCAAAAGCTTATTACACAAAAAATCCAACTTAAGACTGTCCCCTTAAAAGCCCTGACTGATTTTCAAAAACTTGGGAGATATTAATTGGCCTAGGCCTTATCTTAAACTCACCACAGGAGAACTTAAGCCCCCTTTTGAAATTCTTTTTTTTTCCTTTTTTTTTTTATTAACTTGAGTATTTCTTATATACATTTCGAGTGTTATTCCCTTTCCCGGTATCCGGGCAAACATCCCCCTCCCCCCTCCCCTTCCTTATGGGTGTTCCCCTCCTCACCCTCCCCCCATTGCCGCCCTCCCCCCAACAGTCTAGTTCACTGGGGGTTCAGTCTTAGCAGGACCCAGGGCTTCCCCTTCCACTGGTGCTCTTACTAGGATATGCATTGCTACCTATGAGGTCAGAGTCCAGGGTCAGTCCATGTATAGTCTTTAGGTAGTGGCTTAGTCCCTGGAAGCTCTGGTTGGTTGGCATTGTTGTACATATGGGGTCTCGAGCCCCTTCAAGCTCTTCCAGTTCTTTCTCTGATTCCTTCAACGGGAGTCCTATTCTCAGTTCAGTGGTTTGCTGCTGGCATTCGCCCCTGTATTTGCTGTATTCTGGCTGTGTCTCTCAGGAGTGATCTACATCTGGCTCCTGTCGGTCTGCATTTCTTTGCTTCATCCATCTTGTCTAATTGGGTGGCTGTATATGTACGGGCCCCATGTGGGGCAGACTCTGAATGGGTGTTCCTTCAGTCTCTGTTTTAATCTTTGCCTCTCTCTTCCCTGCCAAGGGTATTCTTGTTCCCCTTTTAAAGAAGGAGTGAAGCATTCACATTTTGATCATCCGTCTTGAGTTTCATTTGTTCTAGGAATCTAGGGTAATTCAAGCATTTGGGCTAATAGCCACTTATCAATGAGTGCATACCATGTATGTCTTTCTGTGATTGGGTTAGCTCACTCAGGATGATATTTTCCAGTTCCAACCATTTGCCTAAAAATTTCATAAAGTCATTGTTTTTGATAGCTGAGTAATATTCCATTGTGTAGATGTACCACATTTTCTGTATCCATTCCTCTGTTGAAGGGCATCTGGGTTCTTTCCAGCTTCTGGCTATTATAAATAAGGCTGCGATGAACATAGTGGAGCACGTGTCTTTTTTATATGTTGGGGCATCTTTTTGGTATATGCCCAAGAGAGGTATCGCTGGATCCTCAGGCAGTTCAATGTCCACTTTTCTGAGGAACCTCCAGACTGATTTCCAGAATGGTTGTACCAGTCTGCAACCCCACCAACAATGGAGGAGTGTTCCTCTTTCTCCACATCCTCGCCAGCATTTGCTGTCACCTGAGTTTTTGATCTTAGCCATTCTCACTGGTGTGAGGTGAAATCTCAGGGTTGTTTTGATTTGCATTTCCCTTATGACTAAAGATGTTGAACATTTCTTTAGGTGTTTCTCAGCCATTTGGCATTCCTCAGCTGTGAATTCTTTGTTTAGCTCTGAACCCCATTTTTTCATAGGGTTATTTGTCTCCCTGCGGTCTAACTTCTTGAGTTCTTTCTATATTTTGGATATAAGGCCTCTATCTGTTGTAGGATTGGTAAAGATCTTTTCCCAATCTGTTGGTTGCCGTTTTGTCCTAACCACAGTGTCCTTTGCCTTACAGAAGCTTTGCAGTTTTATGAGATCCCATTTGTCGATTCTTGATCTTAGAGCATAAGCCATTGGTGTTTTGTTCAGGAAATTTTTTCCAGTGCCCATGTGTTCCAGATGCTTCCCTAGTTTTTCTTCTATTAGTTTGAGTGTGTCTGGTTTGATGTGGAGGTCCTTGATCCACTTGGACTTTTGAAATTCTTAAGGGAGACTCTAACTCCTCTTCCCATCAGTTCTTGACCCCTGCGGCAGCCAATGCCCTGCAAATCGTTGAAGGGGCTATTCAAAGTCAGGAAGTTACCTTCATCTCCTATGATAAACCCCTCCTCTTTATTGTCTGTGCCATGTCCCGCATGCCCACTGGGGTATTTTGGCAAAACGTCCTCCTTTTGTGGACACATCTTCCTGCTTCTCCCACTAAAATTCATATCCCTTATACCTCCTTGGTTGCTAAACTTATCTTCTTGGGGTGAGAATAAATCAAACAGTTCTTTGACAAGGATCCTGATAAGCTAATCTTGCCCTACTCTAAGGACCAGATACACTGGCTTATGCAGACTATTGATGAGTGTCCTGTGGTTGTTCATTCTTTTCAGGAATTATTGATAATCACTATCATGCTGATAAATTGCTTCAATTTGCAAAGATTCATTCCTTCATTTTTCCAAGAATCACATCTCCTCAACCTTTGACAGAGGCATGCCTGGTGTTTAGAGATGGCTCCTCTACTGGAAATGCAGCTTATGTCATTGATGGACAGATCACCACAATTCAGTCTCCCTTCAGTTCTGCACAACTTGTAGAAATATTTGCAGTAATTATGGTATTTCAAATAATGATAAATCACACTTTTAATTTATATACAGACAGTGCTTACATTGCTCAGTATTTCCTACTCCTTGAGATGGTTCCTTATTTTAAGCCCTCCACTAATGCCATTCCCTTATTTTCACAATGTCAGAAATTGATTACTTCCAGATGTCATCCCTTCTAAATTGGGCACTTCCATGCACATTCAGACCTCGCTGGCCCTCTCTCTGAGGGAAAAACTTGTGCCGATGCTGCCACTCGTTTGGCCTTCCCTGTCTCTATAAACCCTATTGTACAAGCCCAAGAGAGCCACTCATTATATCACTTAAATGCTCAGACACTTCAACAACTATTTAGAATTACCAGAGAACAGGCACATCAGATTGTGAAACAGTGCTCATCTTGTGTCACATTGTTGCCTAACCCTCATTTGGGGGTCAACTCCAGGGGCCTGATCCCAAATGAAATATGACAGATGGACGTTACCCATGTGCCTGAATTTAGACATCTTAAATATCTTCATGTGGTAATAGACACCTTTAGTGGATTTATTTTTGCCAGGCTCCACACTGGAGAGGCCTCAAAAAATATTATATACCATGTCCTAGATTTCCTTTCAGTTATGGGTAAACCTAAGGTTATTAAGACAGACAATGGGTATATGGACAATTTTTTTCAAGAATGCTGCTACTGGCTATAGATTAAACATGTTACTGGCATCCCTTATAATCCTCCAGACCAGGGCATTGTTGAAGTTGCTCAGCAAACTCTCAAAAACACTCTCAAGTTAAAAGGGGTGACCTGTACCCTATGAAAGGATACCCCAAAAATATTCTTCATCATGCATTATTTGTTCTTAATTTCCTAAATCTGGATGTTTATGGCAGATCTGTTGCTGATCGCCTCTGGCACCCAGAAACAAATAAAATTCATGCCACAGCTATGTGGAAAGACCCTCTTACTTTTAAATGGAATGGCCCGACCCAGTTCTCATCTGGGGTTGAGGAACAGTGTTCTTGTTTGATACCAAAACAGGGGCGGCTAGATGGCTGTGGCAGAGACTGTTTAAACACAGAGATGCCCCTAATGGATTTAAATCTTTTATAAGAACAGCTACTTATGATTGATAATCCAGGGGAAGAGATCTCCCTGAGATAGCCTCTCTTTTTCTTTTACAACAGAAGATAAAAATGAAGGTGTTGTTCATCCTCGTGTTGCTACTGGCAGTAGGAAGGGGTAGAGCCAGTTTTGACCAGACGGTTGACAAACATCAACTCTTGATTACATTGTATGGTAAACTCTGTGACTGTGGAGGGGGCAACCAGACCTCCCCTATCTGATCCTATACCTGCTCCATTGATTGTGGAGATAAAAATGCGTTCTTAGCCTTTTATGATACCCTTACTGGAGGAAAGGCTCAGAAATGGATCTGTGTGAGCAAACCTAAACCCCTGCCTGTCCACCAAACAGACAGTATCCTAGTAATTGTTCCTTTGTTGATCAAATGCATGCCAGCTGTTATTCTACCTTTACCACATGCTCTAGAGATAGCCAGCCTTATTTCATAGCCACCCCCTTTAGATCCCGGAGTGGTTCATTTAGAGGAGACTGAACCTCAAATACTTGAGTAGTTGGCTGAAATCCAAAGTATGCCCAAATCTCTTGCTTCGAGCCAGTTGGGCAGCTGGCTTGTTTGCCACAAACCATTCCTATTCATGTCTCAAGACAGGAGTCCTACTGACCAGGTCAGGGAGTTACAAGTCCAACAGAAAATTCAGGCCCAGATTGATAATCTCCTTCCTTGCTTCCGCCATCACCCACTCTTATTACCAAAGTCCAGAGGCATTGATTTCAACCCACAGACCACTGAGATTCTTGTTGATACTCATGCTGCCTTAAATGTTTCCAATCCTTCCCTGGCCAGTGACTGTTGTCTGTGCCTTGCATTAGGAGCTTCCTGGCCTTCTGCTTACTGACTCAACAATCCTTCCCTCTCAATACAGTTGTTCAAGGCCTTTTTACGGTCTTACCAAGAGGTTTTAATGTGTCTACCTGTTTTTTAGGCCTTTTAAAAATAATTCCTTTGATGTTGATCTTGGACTAGCCATGTTTGCTTCATGCAGTAATAATATTAATACTTTTGTGTCCGGCTGCTTGGGCAAAGGTAGGGTGTTTTTGTTTGGAAATAATATGGCATATTTCTTTCTTCCTAAATTGTATAATGGGGTCCTCCCCTTGTAATACTTAGTCTTACACCCCTTGCAGGTACTCACACCAATACAGGCAAGCCTATCCCCTTTCCCAGCATTGTCATGTTTGTCCCCAGACATAAAAGAGCTGTTCAATTTATCCTCTTTTTAATTGGGTTGGGAATATCTAGGGCGCTTGCTACCACCTCTGCTGGTGTTGGAATGGCAATAGATACTTATAACAAGCTGTCGCAACAATTGATTGATGACACCAATATGGTCTATGAGTCAGTAAAGGATCTTCAAGATCAAGTGGATTCCCAGGTGGAACTGGTCCTTGAAAATAGATGAGGTCTTGACTTACTAACCACAGATGAGGGGTTATCTGCTTGGTTTTACAGGAAAAATGTTGCTTCCATACAAATAAGTCGGGAATCATACGAGACCGGATCAAAAAACACGAAGAAGCCCTAGAAAAGAGATGTCAAAAGTTCTTCACCAACTCCATGAGGAGTGATTGGAATGGAGTCTTGCCTTAGCTTCTTCCCCTCCTTGGGCTGTTGTTTGACCTGCTCATTTTAGTGTCATTGAGACCCCTTCTCTTTAACAAACGTATGAGCCTTATTAGAGAGCAGATTGACTCCCTGGCATTGAAACCTCTACAGATTCATTATCAGGACTTGATTTGGCTGACAGAGGCCTGACCGAGCCCTATGATGATCTGCCTCCTTTACAGCTGCATAAAACTCAGATTTGTGCTTGCCTATATTGGTGTGGGTACCTGCAAGTGGTGTGAGACTAAGTACTGCAAGGGGAGGAGCCCATTGTACATCTCTGAGTCTCCTGAGAAGTAAACCTGATTGCATAGCAGTTTTTTAATCTCTCCCTTGGTCAGATTTCACAGATAAGACTTCTGTCAAGAGCACCAAGACAAAAATTCCTCTCCTCCCCCAGAAGACATCAATACTGCACAAAGTGCTGGGAGGATCAGGTCAATGCTTCCCCTCTCTGGTTAATGCCCATTTATCCTCATAATGCAATCACCCCTAGCTGCTTACTGGCCTCATAATAAGAGTTTAAAAGGGAGGAGGTGCTGGGAGCCAAGCCCACGTATACATCTTCTGTTTCAGGAATGTTCTCAGGAATGTTTCAGGCTCATTTATACAGCCCCTGTTTCTGGGAAACATAACCAGTTATCTGTTCTTATCAGTACACCTGCAATTTGCAGTTTTTGGTCACAGGAACCGAAAGAACAATGGGAGGGTGGTGAAGGTGATGAATTGGTCTTGGGCCTTGTGTGGCCTTCCGACTTGTCTTTATAAGCTACTGCCCTGAATTAAAGTTCAAGAGCTTGATCAGACAACAACTTAATCTCCTTCTTTGCGCCTCCTGTCCCCTTTTCTTTTACCTCCACCTCAGGTCTCCGCTGAACCCCTCGTAGGTCGGGGAAGTCTTTGGTTAGCCTCTTCCCCAATTTCTGTGCTGCCTTTACTTATAGGCAGTGTGTCTGGGTTTGTATGCAAATCCCTCCACTGGAAGTCTTGCCTGGTCACAAGAGATAGCCTGTTCAAGTTCCATGCCCTTCACTGTTAGGAGTCTTAGCTAGAGTCACCCACCTGGAAGTTGTACTAGGTTTCTAGTTTTTTCCCAGAGATGGCTTCTCCCCAGTAGCTTTGTCTTCTTGTGGAATTCCTAATGGTGGGAGCAGGGTCTGTCTCTGATTCCTTTGCTTAATTTAGGGTCCCTTTCCTTCTACTGTGTTGCTACATACAGTCTCAGTACAAGGGGAGATGCCTAGTCTTATTGCAACTCGATATACCATGGTTGACTGATATCCATGGAACGCTTACAGTTTTCTGAAGGGAAAAAGAAGAGTAAATGGGGCATCAGAGGGAGGGTTTCAGGGAGGAACTTGGAAGAGAGGAGGGAGGTGAACCTGTACTAGGGATATGAAAAGAAAGAAAATATATTTATATAAAGTCAGATGGTTAATTTTGCAATACCTTGACATCATCACTCATATGCTTACTTAACCATTGAGTTACTCATTTTACTCATTATACATTTGCTCATGCCTAATAAAGGTGCAGCATCTCTTTAATGACTACCTTTCTTTATTTTTAACTCACCTTTTTTTTTGAAGAATAATAAGGAAAGTACAGAAAAAAACAGATTCAGGTAGAAAACTTCAATCAAAATGTCAACAAAAGGAGTTACACTCTAATTTCAGGATTTTTGTCTCTTTCCCATGTCTGTGCTAAATACCTTTTCTTATGAAGAAGCTTGTGGCATTACAGGAAGCTCATATCCCTTGCAAATGAGAAACATTGATCTCAGGTAAGTGTTAGAATTATTATCAATGTGATTTATCAAGGAAGAATTAAAAGCCAGCACAACTCAGCACAATGCTAACTGGGACAAGGTTTGCCACAAATTCCATTTTCCTACTAAACCTTCATTTTTTTTTTATAAAGGTTATGACTTTGAAGAAATGTGAAGGAACTGAAGGGAACGGAGGAGGAGTTCGAGGGAACAGCAGGAAGAAAGAAAAATCATAGAATTGTATTTTAATTAAAACGAAATCTTTAATAAAAATAAATTTTAACAAAAAATGAAAACTTAAAACAAAACTTTTCATACACACTCTTAGTCAATGAGTATGTTATTGTTGGGGTGTGTGTCTGCCTAGCAGCTGGGTACCTGGTGCACAGTCATCACTCTGTTCAAGGGTGTCAGAACAGAGTCTGTATCAGGGGTCCTCAGTACATGTTTCTCCAGGTGGAAAACAGTATTGTCTTGGAATATTGCACTGGTTCCCAGTCTCTTGTTTACCCAGGCACCACTGAAATAACACTGAGAGTAGTGAACAGGGGTCTTGGTTCACATTTCCCCTCAGGGTATCCATTTACCAGGCAGGAAGGGGAAAACAAAACCTCATTTGGTTCTGAGTGAGTGCCAAGAGTAAGGAGGGGGGGGGGGAAAGAAGCCTTCTCCAGGAGATTTTGCAGCATCCTTGATGAAGAGATGGCCCTTGCTTATCCAAACTCCTTTATTTGATAGCAAGTGGGAATACATACACCTTACTCAGGGTAAGCAAAGTATCAAAATCCTTTTGCTGGAAGGAATGCCCAGGAAGGGAAGCTCATTGGCTGAAAACTTTGGGTCTATCTTGATACTTCATTATCATGGATAATTCCACGTTTCAGTGGGGTATTGTGGTTATGTATTTCAGAGCAGCTAAAGTTAGGGAGAGTTGGTCCCATGCATAATTTACTCAATTCTATGTTTCAAAGAATTTGGGCTCAATCAGCCTTACCTGTTCTGTCTGATAGCACAATCTACTTGCCCAACACTTTCCTGAATTAGTAAAACTCAGATTTTATTTGATGAATCTTAATCTAACAAAAACTAAATCCTCAACATTATCCAGGTTACAAGGTCAATAAAAATGGACTGCAAGTGACCTACGTGGGAGATCTTCCAAAACTGATTTTACCAACTTGAGAAAATTATCCCACCTGTTTGAAATTACTATCAATATTTCAGAGGACTCATGAAAATAAATGAGTATAAGTGTCCAAAAGATGGGAGACTAGCATCCCACAAATTTATTAATGTACTGATAAGTGTTTAAGAAGTATAGCATTGAAGAAATTAATGTTCAATACATGAATGAAATTGTAACGTTTCTATTTAGTGAAGTCAAATACTTTCAGTAAAATATTAGTCATCACCAATAATCGAAATAAGGACAATAATACTGTAATTGTAGTGATATCAGAGAAAATATTCTCACATAACAGTTCTATTTGGTTTGAAAATATGTCACAACAGAATATGGAGCACAAACTCACTAAGATTTGAGAAGTTTATTAATATACTTAGAGAAAAAATTCAACTATTTAGATTGTTAATTATTTGCTCCTGGAATAGATACAATCAAGTTTTGTGTATATTTCTAGGAATACTTATACATTAAAACTGAACTTACATGTGAATGAAGAGTTTTGACTGAACTTTTAAGAACAGACGGGGTGGATAACAACAACAAAACAAGGTTTCTATAGATAATTATTGAAATTAATGAAGCAAAAAATAAAATTGTAAATGCTCAAAAACATACTATTTTAAAATTATAACCAACCTAAAATCCACTCACTTTGTGAGGTTAAGCATAGAGACAGTGACTAGGTTACATGGATCTCCATGGGAGAGGGATAGAAACTAGAATAATTTTATGGGAGTTTGGGAGCAGGTGTGATGATGAGAACAGGAGTATCAGGTGAGAAGATAGATGAGAGATGAGATTAAGGAGGGGATTAGGAGAAAGGCAGCTAGTATTGAAAAGCATTTGAGTGGCAGTAAGGAAATTAAGTAAAATGAAACTTCCTAAAATATATAAAGGCAATCCTATTAAAGTCTTCAAATTGTAACATAGTTGGAACCCCTACTGGTCATCTATTCTCACCGAACAAACCTTCCAGCGAATAGACTGGTTTTGATCTAGTTGAGTTTTTGCCTGAAGGGGTCCAAGGGTAATCCCCCAACAATTCAGGATGTTCCCAAGTCTATAGGTTGCTCTCTAAAACTGACATCAAGGCCATATTGCTAAAGAAAACATCCACACAACTCATTAATCATAGAGAAGTTGAGCTGGTACCTACATGAAACCATCACCCCATGTTCTAGTGTCTATGACAAGTTACTCTGTAGACTACTAAAAGTGAAAAGGAAACACCAACCCAGCCTCAAAATCTTGGATCTACAATGCCCGTAAAATATGACAGGGCAACAGTGGCACTAGCCTTGTAGGAGTAATCCACCAATTTCTGATTTGACTTAAGGCCTACTCCGTGAGATGGAACCCATACCTATGCATCTCCAAGAACCAAAGTCTAGATATTCCTGAGACCTAGAATAAAACCCAATACTACTGGTTGAAAACATTAACAATAAAATTGCTCCTAATGATATTTTGCTATCCTCGTAGCTAAGTGCCTTATTCACCATCATCAGTGGGGCTTCCTCTTGTAACAGATGGGAATGGATATAGAGATACACATTACACACACACACACACACACACACACACACACACACACACACACACAGAGAGAGAGAGAGAGAGAGAGAGAGAGAGAGAGAGAGAGAGAGAGAGAGAGTTAATTTTGGAACAGTTTTCTTGGCAGCTCTAAACAAGATGTCTCTGTCAAATTTATCCTCTCAAAGCTCAAGAAACCCTATGGAAGAGGAGAAGAAATGGGGGAGATAGAGGGAAAGGACCTCTAAAGGCCTCTAAAACAACTGAACAAAGCTCATATAAACTCAGAGAAACTGATTCAGCATTTACAGGACCTACATGCATCTATACCTACTAGGTTTCCTACATATATACTATAGTTTTCAGTCAACACTTCTTTAAAAAAAAAAAAAAAACAAGATGCATCGACTGAAGTATTCTGAGGTTAAATTATAGGGAACTTTAAATATATGTGAATTTACAGGTGTAGATTTGTGACACCATTCTGAAATACTTTTCATATTCAGCACATATTTTACACATTTGTGTGAAAAGGGAAGGGACTAACATGATATTTAAAAATGGTATGTTTTTCCTGTTTTATTAATCATATTTTTCTGATATAATATAATCTGAATACAGTTTCACATCCCTCTACTCATACCAGTTTCTTCCCACTTCCCCTCCCATCCAAATTTACTGCTTTTCAGTTTCTCAGTCTCTCATTAGGAATATACATACATGAAATAACCAAGCATAACATAGTTTGGAGCAGAGACTGAAGGATAGGTCATCCAGAGACTGCCCCACTTTGGGATCCAGCCCCTATACATACAGCCACAAAACCTATACAATATTCTGATGCAAAGAAGTGCAGGATGACAGGAGTCTGATATAGCTGTCTCCTGAGAGGCTCTGCCAGAACATGACAAATACAGAGGCAGACACTCGCAGTCAACTATTGAACTAGAATAGGATCCCTGTTGGAGGTCTTAAAGGATTGAAGGAGCTGAACAGGCTTACAACCCCATAAGAACAATAATATCAACCAACCAGTGCACTCAGAGACTAAACCATCACCAAAAGAGTACACATGGACAGACCCATGGCTCCAGCTGCATATGTGGCAGAGGATGGCCTTGTTAGGCACCAAATGGGAGGAGATGCCCTTGTTCCTGCCAAGGCTGCCCCCCCCCTGTGTAGGGGAATGTCAGAGCAGGGAGGTGAAAAGGGGGGTGGTTGGGGAGGGGGAACATCCTTATAGAAGAAGAGGGAATGGGGATGAGATAGGGGTTTATGGATGGGAAACTGGGAAAGGGGATAACATTTGAAATCTGAATAAAAATATACCCAATAAAAAATGTCACACCAGGTTTCTTGTAGTTGAAATGTTGTTTGTGTTCCTTGATGAATAGATTTCAGATTGGTTAATTAAACTTATGTGGCATATTAATTGTTTTTTTTCTTGCTTTTTTAACTAAATATCTGACAGAAGTAATTTGCGGATGGAAGCCTTATTATGGTTTTTGAAGCTATGGTTCAGTATGTCAGGGAACGCATGCTGCCTAGTGTATATTATCTTGACATTTTGAAAATGAGAGGCTAAATTTAGATAATACCCCAAATAGATTGGCATGTAGGTAAGCTTATGGTACATTTTCTTAAGTGAGATGAGAGTGCTTCCTTAGGCGTACAGGGGTACTCCTTGGCCCATGGTCCAAGTTACTATAAGAAAGCAATCTGAGTTCAGTCTTTATCAGTATGCTAGCAATCAGCATTAGTTCCTGACCTGCTTTAGTTCTGGTTTTGCCTTCCTTCAGTGATGGACTATGCTGTGAAAACCCTAAATATCTAAGACAGAGGGTATGATGGCAGGAATATGTGTTAGCTTGTCATATTGCCTCCAGGGTCAGGAAGCAAAGGATAGACACTCAAGCTTCACTAACTTTCTAATTATTCAGTATAGAATCTCAGTCTACTAATGGAAGTGTGCTGCCCACATTGAAATTGAGTTTTCCTCTTTAGTTAAAGCATTCTGGAAACATATCTATAAACATGCCTAGGGGAGTTCATCTATGGTGATTCTTAATCAAATAAAACTGACAATGAAATTTAACCATACACATTCAGGAATAAGTACATGTCATTTGGAGGACCATTATCCCCGCCCCCCAAATGGATACCTCCATACTGTACACACAAGGTAAATATATTTACCTATATTAGATACTAAGATAAATTCTCATGTACTGCATACCTTTGAAAAAATACATATCATTCTATTGATTGTATATTAATAAAACACTACTTAGATTTACTCTGATGACAATTATAAAGAATTACCTTTTGCCATTTCTTTGCTTTTATTTTCTCTGTATATTGTTGAATATTTTATATAATACCCAAAATGATTTCAGAGAAGATTCATGTATGAGTACACAAGAAGATACATTTATATATTCATGTAAAATAATATTAATATCTCCTTAAATACTTTCCAATACAAAATTAAATTTTAGTACTAAGAAAATAAATGATACACTAAAATAATCACTTTTAACAGGATTAAAATTGTTTAATTAGTTATAAATTCAACAACAAAACTTTTGCATGAATTTGAATCTGAAGATATTAATGAAAATTTGCCTGTGCCTTAGAAGAGTAGTTAAATGTAAACTGTTTTGAACTGCAAAAATTAAAGGTATTAACATATTCTACATATAAAAATCAAACAAAAATTAAGTATGAGTAACTCTGCTGGGAAACAAATCTGTGAGATTTCCCCATTTTTGGCAGGGCTTGAGGTAGGGTTTCATAATAATCCTGTTGTTATAGTTTATTAAGTAAAAGTTAAGTAGGGATCCTTTATAAGATGTCACTCATTATTTTAGTCATATATACATTATTGTTTATATGAAATATACTTGTAATTTATTAACTTATTATTATTTTAACTTATTAACACAGTTGTCCTAAAAAATAAATGCTAATCATACAGATTTATTTCAAAAATTTAAAAGAGGATTCTTGAAAGGAAATACATTACCTCTGTGCTTGTTAACACTATACTGCGTTAGATATTGAAATAAAATGGGTTAGGAATCTTCCTCTGCTGTTTAGGATATTCCACATACCAATTTAGTAATCGTCTTAATTATTATTAAGGGTCACCTAATCATGGCGTCCACATGACTATTAGTCTATCTAGTCCCTATGTACTCATTACTTCACCCATTCATATATATTTATACACACATATGAAACTGAGACAAAAGAAGACAGTTTTAGGAAGTTAAACATTCAAAAGAAAATCAACATGACATGTGATTGAAAATAAATGAGAACTCTCTGTTTCGATTTATACCTTTAAAAACATAATCATTTGTTTTTATGGAGCCCTCTTTTAGAGGAATAGGAAGAGTAGTTTGATGGGGAGAGGATGACAAGATTTGATAACGGGGGTGAATGTGAACAAAACAGGTTAATTACATGTATGAAAATGCCATCTGGAGTCTGTCATTAGCACAATGAATATACATTAATAAAAAAAGAAAGAAAACAACACAATGAAAGAACCTTGAATTTAAATGGAATAAAAGAGAAAATATGATATCTAGGAAAAGTATACATTCCAATCAGGTTTTTAAAACTTGAACAAATTGTGTAAATTTTGTAAGCTTAAGGTTGAGTACTATTTCAGTGGGAAAATAATAAAACAACCAAAGAACTACAACAAATTATACAGAATATTTGGATGAAACTCAGAATATTTTATGAATTATAACATTACTCATGGAAATATAATTATAATTTTGCAAATATAACAATCTCATGAAATATTTACAATTTTAGAACAGAGGTAATACAGTGTATAATGCATGCAAATCTGTAAACTTCATTCTCATTAACCTGCTTACTAAAAATTTTACATGTTTATCTTCTTTTGGAGATTGAATGCCTATCTCAAGACATATCTGAAATATACCAAATTGTAAGCAATCATTGATATGTCCAATAGTTTATGTTAAAAATAGATTCTCGTCAGGCACAGCAATTAAATAATAATGACACTGTGTAAATATTTGACAAACATTTTCATAGTCAAATATAATTATGTCCTTATGTCAGATAAAAATATGTCCATGGTTATTACCAAATATAAGCAGAAGCAATTAATGAAAGTTGTAAATCTGTCATTTTCTGAACAGAATACATTCTTAACCATTTTAAGATATTATGCAGGAGAGAGACCTCACCGCCTGATCACGTGGGCACTCCTGAGGCTGCAGAGCGGAGGAGACCACCAACACGGCCCACCCCTGCCCACATCCCTGGCCCAAGAGGCAACTGTATAAGGCCTCTGGGTTCCCGTAGGGGAGGGCCTAGGAGTGGCAGGACCCCTGTGCCTGAGACACCGCCGGAACCTGAAGGAAACAGACCGGATAAACAGTTCTCTGCACCCAAATCCCATGGGAGGGAGAGCTAAACCTTCAGAGAGGCGGACACGCCTGGGAAACCAGAAGAGACTGCACTCTGTGCACATCCAGATGCCAGAGGAAAACACCAAACGTCATCTGGAACCCTGGTGCACGGAGGCTCCCGGAAAGAGCAGCGCAGATCTTCCCAGTTGCTGCCGCCGCGGAGAGGACTTAGGCAGTACCCCACGAGCAAACTTGAGCCTTGGAACCACAGGTAAGACCAACTTTTCTGCTGCAAGTGACCTGCCTGGTGAACTCAAGACACAGGCCCTCAGGAACAGCTGAAGACCTGTAGAGAGGAAAAACTACAAGCCCGAAAGCAGAACACTCTGTCCCCATAACTGGCTGAAAGAAAACAGGAAAACAGGTCTACAGCACTCCTGACACACAGGCTTATAGGACAGTCTAGCCACTGTCAGAAATAGCAGAACAAAGTAACACTAGAGATAATCTGATGGCGAGAGGCAAGCGCAGGAACCCAAGCAACAGAAACCAAGACTACATGGCATCATCGGAGCCCAATTCTCCCACCAAAATAAACATGGAATATCCAAACACACCAGAAAAGCAAGATCTAGTTTCAAAATCGTATTTGATCATGATGCTGGAGGACTTCAAGAAAGACGTGGAGAACTCCCTTAGAGAACAAGTAGAAGCCTACAGAGAGGAATCGCAAAAATCCCTGAAAGAATTCCAGGAAAACATAAATAAACAAGTAGAAACTCATAGAGAGGAGACACAAAAATCCCTGAAAGAATTCCAGGAAAACACAATCAAACAGTTGAGGAATTAAAAATGGAAATAGAAGCAATCAAGAAAGAACACATGGAAACAACCCTGGACATAGAAAATCAAAAGAAAAGACATGGAGCTCTAGATACAAGCTTCACCAACAGAATACAAGAGATGGAAGAGAGAATCTCGGGAGCAGAAGATTCCATAGAAATCATTGACTCAACTGTCAAAGATAATGTAAAGCAGAAAAAGCTACTGGTCCAAAACATACAGGAAATCCAGGACTCAATGAGAAGATCAAACCTAAGGATAATAGGTATAGAAGAGAGTGAAGACTCCCAGCTCAAAGGACCAGTAAATATCTTCAACAAAATCATAGAAGAAAACTTCCCTAACCTAAAAAAAGAGATACCCATAGGCATACAAGAAGCCTACAGAACTCCAAATAGATTGGACCAGAAAAGAAACACCTCCCGTCACATAATAGTCAAAACACCAAACGCACAAAATAAAGAAAGAATATTAAAAGCAGTAAGGGGAAAAGGTCAAGTAACATATAAAGGCAGACCTATCAGAATCACACCAGACTTTTCGCCAGAAACTATGAAGGCCAGAAGATCCTGGAAAGATGTCATACAGACCCTAAGAGAACACAAATGCCAGCCCAGGTTACTGTATCCTGCAAAACTCTCAATTAACATAGATGGAGAAACCAAGATATTCCATGACAAAACCAAATTTACACAATATCTTTCTACAAATCCAGAACTACAAAGGATAATAAAGGGTAAAGCCCAACATAAGGAGGCAAGCTATACCCTAGAAGAAGCAAGAAACTAATCATCTTGGCAACAAAACAAAGAGAAGAAAAGCACACAAACATAACCTCACATCCAAATATGAATATAACAGGAAGCAATAATCACTAGTCCTTAATATCTCTCAACATCAATGGCCTCAACTCCCCAATAAAAAGACATAGATTAACAAACTGGATACGCAATGAGGACCCTGCATTCTGCTGCCTACAGGAAACACACCTCAGAGACAAAGACAGACACTACCTCAGAGTGAAAGGCTGGAAAACAACTTTCCAAGCAAATGGTCAGAAGAAGCAAGCTGGAGTAGCCATTCTAATATCAAATAAAATCAATTTTCAATTAAAAGTCATCAAAAAAGATAAGGAAGGACACTTCATATTCATCAAAGGAAAAATCCACCAAGATGAACTCTCAATCCTCATCTTCGGTTGGTTTATATACAAGTGTGCAATTTCTAGGCTTGAAAGTAAAATGATGCTATCTGGTGCTGGATAAAGGAGCCTTATTTTTTATTATGGCAGCTTGCTATTTTTGTAACATGGTGATTTAGTTGAACACAATAAAGTACAGTAGTAACTGATCTCCCCTTCTTCCTGGATGAGTGAGGAGATGATTAAATGTTGATGTCAGCATCCTTGAGCATATTCAGATGAGCTTCTGCTTCTGTTGAAAAGGATGCTGTGTTTGATTGTGGTCCGAAGCTTTGAAGCACTACTTGGCATCTCCTTCCTTGGAGGTCTCACTGTTTAAACATAACAGATTTGATAGCTTGTTGGTAAGGTGAGGTCCAGCTTGTCTCCACTAGGTCATCTTCATGTGAATCCGGTGGCTATATGGTTTTGTTTTAGGGATATTTCATTTTTTTAATAACGGTTTTAGCTGACATTCATGGAGAGAATGAATCCTTAGAACTGTGCCACTAGTGAAAGGAAATCCTGTCTAGAGTATGTTTCTTTACAAAGCTGTGTCACACCATCCTTTGGGCCCTCTGCTGGAAAAGTAGAATCAAGTCTCAAATAATGCCTTTTAAATTGTATCCTCTAGTATTATAGATGTAGGACAGTACTGTATCATACCTCTGTGGATGTAAAATAGCTTGTACCTGCTTTATGATAAGTAGTAGTGACCGTGCTTTATCAGAGCTGTTTTTAATGATGTTGCTCAGAATGTTTTCTTTCCAGATGATGATTGAGAAGCTAATTTAAAAAAAATGGTGCCAGGTACCACAAGAGTAACAGAACTGTGCTGTTTTCTCGGGTTTTGTTTTTTTACTTTTTTTTTTAATGGAGTGTGCTGGATGTCTCTACAGTTTTGTTCAGATGACTGCAGAACCTGGAAAAGCTGTTGCTGCTGTTGATGCATAACACACTGCTATTATTGGTCTTTTTAAATAAATATAAATATATATATATATATATATACAGATATATAATTTGAATTTTTTGAAACTTTAGCTGTGCTGTCAACTTTGGAAAAAAAGTATCCCCGTTTACTGTGTTGAGTTGGCACTGTACAGAAATTAACAGCCATATTGGTCTAGAAATGTTGAACTTAAGTTTTTTCCATTTGTACAGGGGTAACACACTGTATTAAATATGTAAGGTCTTATCTACGTGGGTTTGATTACAAAAACTAATAAAGTATTCTCTTAATTTAAAAAAAGATATTATGCAAACAACTGTTAGAGGACTAGAGATATATATGGACATTATGCAAGAAAAATAATTGAAATCACTAACTGTTATACATCTTAGTAAATTTGTTTATATGCCAATATTCATATCACTAAGAGTACATCCAAAATGTTAAACTCACTTTTTAGTTATACAAGGGCATATATATTTATATATATATGTATATATGTATATATATATATGTGTGTGTGTGTGTGTGTGTGTTTGTATTCCACACACAAAACTCCAAAATACTGAAATACTGAAATATAATAAGAATTTCTAATGTAATTTTCAATAAATACCTAATAGATAAAATAAACATCTCTTAGCATTGTATGTATTCTTAGATGTTTCATTAAGAGAATATTGAAAAATCACTCAACTGGGTGTGAAATTAATTAAGACATATGTAGATTAAAATGAACATAATGACATAAAATAGGGATTTAGAAATTGAGAGTGTACAATAAACAACGCAAGCAAAATGATGAATCCAAATAAGTTATTTCTCAGATAAAATGAACAAAAAGTACTGTATCAAAAATTTTAAGACAGTTAAATTGCATTTAATAGCAAAGGTAATTTATTGTTCAATAGTTATTTAGTTGTCCATTTATATCCACAAGACATCATAAAATTCAAGCACCTAGTTAAACCTAGTAGTTCAGGCCTTTAGTTTCAACAGTTGGAAAGCAGAGGCAGGGGCAGATGATTCTATATGAATTTCAGGGAAACCTGCTTTATATAGTGACAAGAAAAGAAAGAGCTACATACTAACAACCTGTCTAAAAAAATAAAGCAGCTGGCAGAAAAATTAAGCGAAACTAGATGAAGTAAATCAAGAAGGTCACTCCATTATTTTCCAGGACACAATTTTACTATAGATTCACTATGAAGCTATAATTATGGTTCTTAGTTGTCAACTTGACTAACTCAGGAATTAACAAAAACTTCAAAATGGTGGGGCACATAAGTGAGAGATGTTGCTTAATATGCAGGGAAATTTCTTACTCTAATCTGGATCTTTGAGGTGGAAAGACATATCTTTAGTTCAGATCTTTTGATGTAAGATATTACCCCCTCCCCCTATTCTGGACCACTCCTACTTCTGGAAGCCTCTATAAGGATATGAAAGAATGAAGCTTCTGCTCTTTGCTGTTTGCTTTTATCTCATTAGAAAGTCCATTCCTTCACTGGAATTAAAGTCTATTTCTTCGGGATTCCAACATATACTGAAGACTAGTTGATACATTCAGCCTTGTGAACAGGACAACTACTAGGTTTGTAGTCCTTCTGTTCATAGGCTGTCATTGTTGGATTAGCTGGACCATAGTATTTAAGTCATTCTAATAAACCCACTTTCTACACAGAGAAATTCATTCTGTAAATGCTGTTAATCTAGAGAATCATGAATAATTCAAAAGCCTTCACCTAAATCATAGAAAGAAAACTCTATAATTTTTAAAGTAGAAAACCTACGTAGTAGGCAAGTGAGTTCAACCTACAACAATATTTAGAATGAATGCATTGGCTGGATAATACAAAATAAAGCAACTGATTCCCTGAAAACAACCAGAAGGGGAAATATTCTCTCTCTTTCTGTTTTATATATGCAAATAAAACAAAAGTCTTAACTTGTAACTGCTTTGAAAAGAACTTTTTATTCTAAGAAACTGTAGTCAGGGGCCTATAACAATTTTTAGGAATATTTATGCAGCAGATGTTAGTCAATTTATTGATTAATCATAGCAACAGTTCAAGACTCTGACCTAAGTCACATATGGTCAAGTGAGATTTAACAGGTTTGATGATGACTCCAGTGCTATTTGAAAAAGGATAAATAAAATGGTACATATATAGGAGTCTTTTCTCAATATTATATTTATAATTCTACTTTCTGTTTAACTCAATACAAGTGTAGCTCTTCCATGTTTTCATTTTACAAAGAAAGAAACAGACTCAGGGAATTACAAATTATGTACTAATAATACATAATAATACAAAGTATGTAAATAAGTGAACCCAGAGGGTGTAACTGTCAGTTTTGACAGCATATTACTTCAGTAAGAGAACATTTTGAAACTTAGTTCTTAATTTTCATAACACAGATTGTAGTAACTGGATTCCCATGTGCATGCTACCATCCTTTCATGCCATTACATAATATATGGTCCTAAAGTTACAGCATAAAATAAAATTAAGTCAATACTAATTGAACATAACTCAAATTTCACAAATGTAAAATGGTTAAAACCATTATGATGCTAATGTATATTATAAAATATTTAATTGTTTTATATATATTCATATTTATATACATTTCATAGTGACAATAAGGAGATTTTGGTTTTTTTTTTTTTCCCTTTTTATATTGTTCCTTTTTTTTGCTTTTCTTTTCTTTTATTGGATTTTTAGTTACATTTCAAAAGTTATTCCCTTTTCCTGTTTCCCCTCCAGAAACCCCCTATCCCATCCCCTCCCCCTGCTTCTATGAGGGTCTTCCCCCACCCACCCACTCCCTGCCACCTTCCCACCCTGGCACTCCTCTACACAGAATCATTAAGCCTTTAAAGGACCAAGGGACTTTCCTCCCATTGATGCCCCAAAATGCCATCCTCTGCTACATGTGCAGCTGGAGCCATGGGGTCACTCTAAGTGTAATCTATGTTTGGTGGTATAGTCTCTGGGAGCTCTGAGGGGAATGGTTGGTAGATACTGTTGTTCTTCCTATGGGGTTGCAAACCTTTTCAGTTCCTCTGGTCCTTTAACTTTTCTATGGAGGACCCAGTTCTCAAGACAAGCATCGTCCTCTGTATTTTGTCATGCTCTGGCAGAGACTCTCAGGAGACATCCATAACCGGCTGCTGTCAGCATGCAGTTTTTCGCACAGCAATATTATCTGCATTTGGAGATTGTATATGGGATGGAACGAAGGTGGGGTATTCCAGGCTTTTGGCTAATATTCACTCATCAGTGAGTGCATAAAATGTGTGATTAGGTTACTTGGGGTGTTATTTTTTAGTTCCATACATTTGCCAAGAATTTTTTTATTGGATTTTTCTTACTTACGTATCAAATATTATTCCCTTCCCCCGACCCAACCACCCACCCCTTCCCAACTCCCTGTCCTGACATTCCCCTATACTGGGGGCCCAGCCTTGGCAGGACCAAGGGCTTTACTTCTCTTTGGCACCCAAAAATACCATCCTCTGCTACATACGTAGCTGGAGCTATGGGTCTGTCCATGTGTACTCTTTGGATGTTGGTTTAGTTCCTGGGAGCTCTACTTGGTTTGTATTGTTTTTCTTATGGGGTTGAAGCCCCTTCAGCTCCTTCAGTCATTTCTCTAACTCCTCCAATGGGGACCCCATTCTCAGTTCAATGGTTGACTGCTAGCTCTCTCCATTATTTGTCATGCTCTGGCAGAGGGTCTCAGGAGAAACTATACCAGGATCCTGTCAGCATGAACTTCTTGGTATCATCAATATGGTCTGGATTTGGTTTCTGTATTTATATTAATGAACTCCCAGGTAGGGCAGGCTCTGAGTGGCCATTCCTTCAGTTTCTGCTCTAAACTTTGTCTCCATATCCCCTATTTCTGTTCCACTTTTTAAGAAGGCCTGAAGCATCCTCACTTATCTTGAGTTTCATGTGGTCTGTGTATTTTATCTTGGTTAATTCGATATTTTGCACTAATATCTACTTATCAGTGAGTGCATACCATGTTTTGTTTTGTTTTGTTTTGTTTTGTTTTGTTTTGTTGTGATTGGGTGATTGGGTTACCTCAGAAGGATGATATTTTCTAGTTCCATGCATTTACCTAAGAATTTCATGAAGTCGTTGTTCTTTGTTTTTAAAAGCTGAGAAGTACTCCATTGTATAGATGTACCACATTTTCTATATCTATTCCTCTGTTGAAGGACATCTGTGTTCTTTCCAGGTTCTGGCTATAATTAATAGGGCTGCTATAAACATTGTGGACCATGTGCCCTTCTTATAGGTTGGAGAATCATATATGCACAGGAATAGTATACCTGGGTCCTCAGGCAGTAGTATTTCCAATTTTCTGAGGAATCTCCAGACTGATTTCCAGAGTGGTTGTACCAGCATGCAAAGCCACCAACAGTGGAGGAATGTTTCTCTTTCTCCACATCCTCGCCAGCATCTGCTGTCACCTGAGTTTTTGATCTTAGCCATTCTGACTAGTGTGAGTTGGAATCTCAGGGTTGTTTTGATTTGCATTTCCCTTATGATTTAAAGATGTTCCGCATTTCTTTATGTACTTCTCAGCCATTTGATATCCCTCAGCTGAGAATTCTTTGTTTAGCTCTGTACCTCATTTTTTTTTCTTTTTTCTTTTTTCAGAGGTGGGGACTGAACTCAGGGCCTTGTGCTTGCTAGGCAAGCACTCTACCACTGAGCTAAATCCCCAACCCTGTACCTCATTTTTAATAGTAATATTTGATTCTCTTGAGTCTAACTTCTTGAGTTCTTTGTACATATTGGATATTATCCCTCTATTTGATGTAGTATTGGTAAAGAGCTTTTCTCAATCTATTGGTTGCCATTTTGTCCTAATGACAGTGACCTTTGTCTTACAGAAGCTTTATAATTTTATGAGGTTCCAGTTGTTGATTCTTAATCTTAGAGCACAAGCAACTGTTCTGTTCAGGAAATTTTCTGCAGTATCCATGTGTTCAAAGTTCTTTCCCACTCTCTCTTCCATTAGTTTGATTGTATCTGGTTCTATGTAGAGGTCCTTGATCCACTTGGACTTGAACTTTGTACAGTGCAATAAGAATGGCTCTATTTGCATTCTTCTACATGATAAACGGCAGTTGAACCAGCACCATTTGTTGAAAATGCTATCTTTTTTTCCACTGCGTGATTTTAGCTCCTTTGTCAGTGATCAAGTTTCCATAGGTGTGTGGGTTCATTTCTGGGTCTTCAATTCTATTCCATTGATCTACCTGCCTGTCTCTGTACCAATACCATACAGTTTCATTCACTATTGCTCTGTAATTCATATTGAGGTCAGGGATGGTGATTCTCCTAGAAGTTCTTTTATTGTTGAGGATAGTTTTCCCTATCGTGAGTTTCTTATTATTATAAATATATTTGCAAATTGCTCTTGCTACCTCCATGACAAATTAAGTTAGGCTTTCGATGGAGATTACATTAAATCTCTAGATTGCTTTCGCAAGATGGCCATTTTTATAATATAAATTCTGCCAATCCATGACCATGGGAGAGCTGTATATCTTCTGATATCTTCTTCAATTTCTTTCTACAGAGACTTGACATTCTTGTCATCCAGATCTTTCACTTGCTGGATTAGAGTCACACCAAAGTGCTTTAGGTAATTTGTGACTATTATGAAGGGTGTCATTTCTCTAATTTCTATCTCAGCCTATTTATCCTTTGAGTAGAGGAAGGCTCCTGATTCGTTTGAGTTACATTTATACCCAGCCACTTTGATGAAGTTTCTTTTAATCATGCTTAGTAGTTCTCTGGTGGAACTTTTGGGGTCACATAAATATATGATCATATCATCTGTAAATAGTTATATTTGAATTCTTCCTTTCCAATTGGTATCCCTTTGACCTTGTTTTGTTTTATGATTTCTCTGGCTAGGATTTCAAGTACTATATTTAATAGGTAGGGAGAGAGTGAGCAGCCTTGTCTAGTCCCTGTTTTAGTTGGATTGCTTCAGGTTTCTCTCCGTTTAGTTTGATATTGGCTACTGGTTTGCTGTAGTTTGCTTTTACTATGTTTAGGTATGGGCCTTGAATTCCTGATTGTTCCAAGACTTTTAACATGAAGGGGTGTTGAAGTTTGTCAATTGCTTTCTCAGCACCTAATGAGATGATAATGTGTTTTTTCTTTGAATATATATATATATATATGTATATATATATATATATATATATATATATATATATATATACTTTGTGTATATATGTATATACACCTATATATACACAGTCGATTGTGTTGATGGATTTTCATATATTGAAACATTGCTGCATCCCTCGGATGAAGCCTATTTGATCATGATGGATGATTGTTTTGATTTGTTCTTATATTTGTTTTGCAAGAATTTTATTGAGTATATTTGTGTTGATATTCATAAGGGAAATTGGTCTGAAGTTCTCTTTCTTTGTCGGTACTATGTGTGGCTTAGGTATAAGTGTAATTGTAGCTTCAAAGATTAAATTGAGCAGTGTTCCTTCTGTTTGTATTTTATGGAATAGTTTGGACAGTATTGGTATTAGGTCTTCTTTGAAAGTCTGATAGAATTCTGCACTAAATCCATCTGGTCTTTGCATTGTTGTTGTTGTTGTTTTGAGAATTTTAATGACTGCTTCTGTTTCTTTAGATGTTATGGGACTGTTTTGATTGTTAATCTGATACTGACTTAACTTTGGTACCTGGTATCTGTCTAGAAAAATGTACATTTCATCCAGATTTTCCAGTTTCATTGAGTATATTCTTTTGTAGCAGGAGCTCATGATTTTTTTAATTTCCTTGGTTTCTGTTTTGTGTCTTCCTTTTCATTTATGATTTTATTAATTAGGATACTTTCTTTATGCCCTCTTGTTAGTTTGGCTAACGGTTTACATATCTTGATTTTTTTTCAAAGAACCAACTTCAGGTTTTGTTGATCCTTTGTGTACTTCTTTTTGTTTCTACTTGTTGATTTCAGCTCTGAGTTTGATTATTTCCTTTCATCTGCTCTTCTTAGGTGTATTTGCTTCTTTTTGTTCTAGAGTTTTTAGATGTACTGTCAAGCTGCTAGTATATGCTATTTCCAGTTTCTTTTTGGAGGACCTCAGACCTATGAATTTTCTTTTTAGCACTGATTTTATTGGGTCACATAAATTTTAGTAAGTTGTGCCTTCATTTTCATTAAATTCTAAAAAGTCTTTAATGTCTTTATTTCTTTCCTTGACCAAGTTAACATTGTGTACAGCATTGTTCAGCTTCCTTGTGTATGTGGGTTTTCTGTATTTTGTTGTTGTTGTTGTTGCTGTTGTTGTTGTTTAATTGAAGACTAGCCTTTATCTGTCATGTTATGATAGGATGCATGTGATTATATCAATGTTCTTGTATAAAGTGATGCTTTTCTTCTGACCGATTACATGTTCAATTTTGGAGACAGTAACATGAGGTGACAATTAAAATTGTCTTCTTTCGTTTTAGTATGAAATGTAGTATAGGTATATGTTAAATCCATTCGGTTCATAACTTCTGTTACTTTCCCTGTGTTTCCTAATGTTTAGTTTTTGGTTCCATCATCTGTCCATTGATGAGTGGGGTTTGGAAGTCTCCCAATATTTTTGTGTGAGGTACAATTTGTTCTTTGAAATTTAGTAATCTGTCTCTCATGAATGTGAGTACACTTGCATTTGGAACATGGATAGAATTGAGAGTTTATCTTGGTAGATTTTTTTGAAGTGTATGGAGTATCTTTCCTTGTCTTTTTTTATAACTTTTGATTGGAAGTCGATTTTATTCAATATTAGAATGGCTATTTCAGCTTGTTTCTAGGGACCATTTGTCTTTGTCACTGAGGTGTGTTTCCTATAGCAAAATCCTGGGTCCTGTTTATATATCCAGTCAGTTAGTCTATGTCTTTTTATTGGGGAATAGATTCCACTGATCTTAAGAGATATGTAGGAAAGTGATTGTTGCTTCCTAAGTTTTTTGTTTGTTTGTTTTTGTTATTGTTGTTTTTGTTATAGGTGGAATTATATTTGTGTGTCTCTTCTTTGGGGTTTGTTGAGAGAAGATTAATTTCTGCTTTTTGTAGTTTATCTTCTTCTGTTGGATTTTTCCATCTATTATCCTTTTTGGGCTGAAGTTTCTGAAAGATATTATTTAAATTTGATTTTGTCATGGAATATCTTGGTTTTTCCATCTACATTAATGGAGACTTTGATGGATATATTAGCCTGAGCTGGCATTTGTGTTTTCTTAGGGTCTGTATGACTTTTGCCCAGGATCTTCTGACTTTCATAGTCTCTGGTGAGAAGTCTGGTGTAATTCTGATAGGTCTGCCTTTCTATGTTACTTGACCTTTTCCCTTATTGTTTTTAATATTCTTTCTTTGTCTTATGCATTTGGTGTTTTGACTATTATGTGATGGGAGGCATTTCTTTCTGGTCCAATCTATTTATAGTTCTGTAGTCTTCTTGTATGTTTATGGGCATCTCTTTCTTTAGGTTAGGGAAGTTTTCATTTATAGTTTTGTTAAATATATTTACAGGTCCTTTAGGTTGGGGGAATCTTTGCTTTCTTCTATTCCTATTATCCTTAGGTTTGGTCTTCTCCTTGTGTCCTCGGATTTTTGGATGTTTTGGGTTAGAAGCTTTTTGGATTCTGCATCTTCACTGATTGTTGTGTCAGTGTTTTCTATGGTATCTCCTGCTATTGAAATTCTCCCTTCTATCTCTTAAAATCCTTTCGTGATACTTGCATCTATGACTCCTGATCCTTTTCTTAGGTTTTCTATATCCTGGGTGATTTCTTTATTGACTCTATTTCTAATTTTAGATCATGGATCACTTTGTTCAACTCATTAACCTGTTTGGTTGTGTTTTCCTGTAATTCTTTAAAGAAATTTTTGTGTTGCCTGTTTACCTGTGTTGTCCTGTATTTCTTAAAGGTTGTTTTATATGGCTTTCTTAAAGTCTTCTCTCATCATCATGAGTTATGATTCTAAATCTGAGTCTTGCTCTTCAGGCACATTGGGGTATCCAAGATATGCTGTAGTAAGAGAATTGGTTTCTGATGATGCCATGTAGCCTTGTTTTATGTTGCTTAGTTTCTTGTGCTTGCCTGTCACCATCTAATTATCTCTGCTGTTAGTTGGTCTTGTTGTCTCTGACTGGAGCCTATCTCTCCTGTGAGCCTGTGAGCCTGTGATCTTAGGTCTGTCAGCACACCTGGGAGACCAGCTCTCTCAGGAAAGGATTTGGTCACTGAGAGCTGTTCCTCGGGGTTAACTCCTTAGTGGCACAGAAGGAGATTTGTTTTGATCCTGTCTCCAGTTGTTCATTGGTACCTTTGCCCTGTGTACTCCTGGTTGGTTCCTCTTTGGCCAGTTATTGGAGCAACAGTTTTGGGCTCACCTGTGAACTTACGGGTAACAGCATTCCTTGGAGACCAGCTCTCTTCAGGCAGGATTTGGGCATGAAGAGCTGTTCCACATAGTTACCTCTGGAGCACAGATGGAGACCAGAAAGATCTTATCCCCAGTTTCTCTGCAATTTCTTAACCCTATGGTCTCCATTAGGGCATCAAACACAGACTCTTGTTAGAGTAGTCAGGGCAGTATGTTCATATTCATTTCATAATTCATTGAAATCTGTTTTCAAAGCATTCTGTTCAGCACTATGAACACATACAACATATCAATGGCAAATAACTACCATGAGATGCATGACAAAATGAATAAAATCAATAAAATCAAGAGACATATGTAAGAAAGTGTGCCATGAAGAAAAAAGAATGTATGTTAAAGAATTTGTTCTTGGAAATTTTCCACTAATTTGATCACTGCTTATGATATTAACTTTAAATATGAGGGAGATGGACATCTTTCTGTTAATAATCCTGAAGATCAAGTTATTAGATGTCATATACTCTACAAAAGTAATGTCTCCCTGTGATATGTCTGGTCTAATAAAATAATCGAGAATTAATTTTCATCCTATATATAGAGGCTTCTAGAACACATTGCCTCACAATATTATTTTTAAGTCAACAAGCTAAATGCATAAGAAAGGCACAGGTGGATGATGAGGTATTTGTTAAAATTTCCTGAAAAATCAGTTCAATTGTAATGCAAATGTGATTATATCTATAAAATTCTTACACAAATTATATCTTATACAAAACTATTCATATATGAATAGAGTAATAAATAGTGGCTAAGGGAAGTGACATATTGAAGAATATTTAGAAGTAAAAATAAATAATATAAGAAGATATAAGAAGAGTCAACACTCCAACCGGCATTTATCCTAAAACTTCATTTTATGATCTCAATCTCATTATTGGAGTTTCTCTTAAAAGGGGAGGATGAAACATATTCATGCTCTGGCTTATATAAGGGTGCTTATCTATCTATTGGTATATCAATCTATTTATTTATTTATTTATTTATTCATTCATTAATTCATTCATTCATTTATTTTTAGCTTTTTTGAGACAAAGTTTCTCTACATAGCCCTGACTGTTTTGTGAGGAAGCACATTATGAGGAACAGGCTGACCTTGAGCTCACAGACATTCACCTCCCTACGTTGTGTTTAAAAGAATGCAACACTATGCCCAACTATGGGCTTTTCTTAAACAAGTGGATTCCTAATTTCCCTTTTCTTTCTAAGCCAATGTCAAGGAACTTTTATTTAATGAATAAATGTGGTGATTATTTTATGAATTCTAAAGTTATATAGCCATTGATTTAGGAAACTAATGTTCTTTCATTTTCAGTCACAAAGGGCAGTCAAATTTACTTACAATTTCAGAAAATACAGAGAAAGTTCTTATGTTAAATTTTAAAGGAATAATTATGAGAAACCTAATTTCTTTATTAAATAACTACTTGTAGTAGAGACAACGGGAAGACAAGTAGCAGTAATATTATAAATTCTATGATTTTGAGGCAAAATATGATGCTACAGCATCTCCAAGAAAACTGGCACATGTCATATACTCACTTAATAGTTTAATAAGGTAGCAAAATCTTCTACAGAACTTTATTCTCACTGTCATAAGGGATACATTTTTCTTAGGTTATTCAAATTTTTAATAGCTCATGCCATCAAAATAATTATATGAATCTTATAAACTTGGATAAAGTCATGTGACATACATATTAAATATGAGAAAATTTTTATGGGTAATTTTATTCTTAAAATCAGATGTGTGTGTGTATCTATATTGTTTTTTGTGTGTGTATACATGTGCATTCATGCTCATTAATATGTAAGTACAAATGTGTACAGGACCCCACAAAGAGAAGGGTATATCAGATCCCATAGAATCTACATATTAAGGGTGCTAGGATCAAAATTCCAGTTTTATATTAGAACAGTAAATTCTCCTAATCACTGAACGATCTAGATAACTTTGTATATTAGTCATCCTTTCACTCTAGTGAAATTGTGTGGCTTGAGGATTTCACTTTTTAAATATGAGAAAGAAAAGACATGAGATAAAAGGTATACTTATGTATCATATTTGCATTGCCAGTCAATTATGAATCTTAATTATGATTTTGGTTCAATAAGATTATAATATCTAATTCTGTAATAGTTTGTTAAAGCATATATTATAATGCTCATAAAGAAACACAGTATCATAAGGACATATTTTTAAAACTTTATCATGACTTTACTATGCTATAGACATGAGAAAGGTTAACAGGAAAGGAGGAAGGAGAGAAAAGGAGGAAATCAAAGAATGATAATGAAAAGAGACTATACACACACACACACACACACACACACACATATATAATAGATATCTTATTCTATCAACAAAACTTCTAGTGCTACGATGAATAGGGTACATCTTGTTGAGTCATTGGTCAAAGCAATTTCATAGATCATCATCACTAAACATCATAGGTCTTTATTTGACTATAGATTACCTACCATAATTTCCAGGTATGATTGTATTGATGAAAACCATTTACTTCTAACTTTAAATATCCAGAAATTGAGCTGGTACCCAATTAGAAGTTTAATCCCTAATGATTAGTGTTAAATGGTCCTGGAACATATACTTTACATAAGAAGAAGAAAAAGGAAATCATCAATAGCACCCAAATATAATCCCTGTGACCTATGAAGTGACTTGCCTGTAAGATATCCTGCTAATAGAGTGCCACAAATATTATAGAAGAAACCAAGCACTTAAATGATATTTGAAGTCCACTGCATGAAATGTAATGCATAAGTGATACTGGTAGAGGAAAATCAAAGACTATTACTCTGATAGATGAACATAGCAATAAAATGACATAACAGTATACACATAGAATGGAGCATTGCTAAAAACCTCAGCAGAAGATAGTAGATAGAAACACACAGTCCACCAATTGAACAATACACAGAAAGTGAGAGATTTTTAAACACTCATCTCTACATGGAATGTCTTTAACAAACTCCCTTCCCTCAAGCATCAGGGAAAAATGTAGGAGAGGAGGCACAGAGACTATTAATAGCCAGAGTTCCACAAATTGCTGTCTTATAGGAACAAGAAGAGTAGTGCTCATATGAACTGTTATAGCATACATATGACCTGATCAGGCTCAAATTAGACAAAATCTTAACACTGAGAATGGGAAACAAATAAAAAGTCCCATCTCTAACCAAGAAGTTCTTTGCAGTTGATACCTGCTGGGAAAGATAGAACAGTTTTCTCCCAAGAAGTCCCTCTAACCTCCACAACTAAGAGTAGTTGGCCAATATAAAATGGACTCTATAATTCCTGTTTTGTTTTGTGAGAGTTGAGAAATTATTGTTTGTGGTGTTTCAATTGGTTTGCTTTGATTTTAATTTTATTTTATATTGAGAGAGAGAGAGAGAGAGAGAGAGAGAGAGAGAGAGAGAGAGAGAGAGAGAGAGAGAATATGACCCTTGGGTAAGGAGGAATGCAGGAGGAAGGATCTGGGAGGAGATGGAATGGGAAAACCAAAGTCAAAATATATTCTCCAAAGAATTAATAACAAAGAAATTTCAGGATAAAATTTCCTAGCTAAAATTTTTATCAATACTAATTAGATTTGTTCATTACCTTAATAATTTAATTCTACCATATTTAAAATTCACTATTTGGTATATATTTCTTTAGTATTCTGCTATATTAGCCAGCAAGCATTTAATTTATTTTTTTTACACAAACAAAGACAGGTCTCTATTTCTTTGGCCATATATGACTGGGCTTTATCTAGAAGCATGCCTCCCTCAAATTCTTTCACACTGTCTTCACTAAAATTTTGAATATCCCTAAAACAGCAGTCACTCTCTGCATTTCTTTCCATGGAATATTTTAAGAATTGTGCATGGGATATTTGCTGCTCTAGAAGTCATTGAGGAAAAAGGATTTGTTGTGGAAAAGAAGAGGCAGCTATTTAGTAAGAGAGAAAAACCGATCAATTGATGGGTGTACACAGCTGAGTTTGTTTCTCTTTCTTACTATCTCACAATGGAATTTTAGCTGTATGTATTATACATATAAACTATAATGAATATGCAGTAGTAAATAAGATAGTTCTTCATCTTTTTAGTTGTTGTTAACTATTGACTTGGCTTCTCCAATTAGCAATGACTAAAAATGAATAAATAAAAATAAAGGAACAAAACAAAACAAAACAAAATCAGTTCAAGCATTATGTGGAGGATCTGATATTTGAGTTAATTTATCTTAGGATATAAATGACTTGACAAGTATAATTTCCCTTTATTACTAAGGACAATTCCTATTTATATAAAATAGTGCCTGGTAATAATTCTGTTAATTTTTATAAACACAAATGAAGCAACTTAAAATTTTAAATAAAGCTTTAATAGTTGTATATATTATGAACATAAAAGGAAATAAGTCATTTATATAAGAATGTTCTCACTAGTTGTATGGATGAATGAACAAGAAAGTTGCAGTGGATTTTTAAGTGGAGAAAACAATGCTAGAAGATGCAAGTAAAGACAAGTAAAAGCATCAGGATAAGAGTAGCTGCTGCTAAGATCAATTTTTTTTCTAATTCAACACATTGCATTAAAATAGATTTTAGCTTTACTAAATATCAATACACTGTCCTTTCTAAACCCTCCATTTGAATTGTTGGTAGAGAAAATGAGATTCCTTTGTTTCTTTTTTTTTTTCTTCTCACCTCCCAGGTCTCTAGTATATTCTGGAGGGTCCGCCCACTTTCCTACCTCCCAGAGGTCAATCACTTGTTTCAATTGTTTCTGCTGGCACTCAGGGCTTCAGTCCTTTTCTTCCCCTCAATACCAGATCATGTTTCCTCTCCCCAACCTCATTCCCTTTAAAATCCCCACGTTGAGACTATATTCTGGAGCCCCAAGTCTATTCTTGAGTCACAAGGAAAAGCTAGCTTCTTTTTTTTTTTATTATTATATATATTCAAAGGTTATTCCCCTTCCCGGTTTCCTGTCCATAAGCCCGCATTCCCTCCCCCTCCCCTTCTCCCATACGGGTATTCCCTCTATACATCCCCCTTATTGCCCTCCCCATATTCCCCTGCACTGGGGGTCCAAACTTGGCAAGACTAAGGGCTTTCCCTTCCATTGGTTGCACCCGAACTCGTCTCATATTTTTTTTCCTCCATCTTTATTAACTTGGGTATTTCGTATTTACATTTCAATTGTTATTCCCTTTCCCGGTTTCTAGTCCAACATTCCCCAAAACCCTCCCCCTCCCCTTCTATATTGGTGTTCCCCTTCCCATCCTCCCCCCATTACCGCCCTCCCCCCAACAATCACGTTCACTGGGGGTTTAGTCTTAGCAGGACCAAGGGTTTCCCCTTCCACTGGTGCTCTTACTAGGCTATTCATTGCTACCTATGAGGTTGGAGCCCAGGGTCAGTCCATGTATAGTCTTTGGGTAGTGGCTTAGTCCCTGGAAGCTCTGTTTGGTTGGCATTGTTCATATGGGGTCTCGAGCACCTTCAAGCTCTTCTAGTCCTTTCTCTGATTCCCTCAACGGGGGTCCCGTTCTCAGTTCAGTGGTTTGCTGCTGGCATTCGCCTATGTATTTGCTGTATTCTGGCTGTGTCTCTCAGGAGAGATCTACATCCAGTTCCTGTCTACACTTCTTTGCTTCATCCACCTTATCTAGTTTGGTGGCTGTATATGTATGGGCCACATGTAGGGCAGGCTCTGAATGGGCGTTCCTTCAGTCTCTTTTCTAAACTTTGCCTCCCTATCCCCTCCCAAGGGTATTCTTGTTCCCCATTTAAAGAAGGAGTGAAGCATTCACATTTTGGTCATTCTTGAGTTTGGTGTGTTCTGTGCATTTAGGGTAATTTGAGCATTTGGGCTAATATCCACTTATCAATGAGTGCATAAAATAAGAATGCAATTGGAATGAAATGCTGGTAGAGGATCACCGACCCGGCACAAACCCGATGGTGGGCATGAGGAGGGATGCATGCCGGCTGCCATAGCAGGAGGGATATTGGCTGGCCATGGAGGCGTGTGCCGCTGATTGTCTGAACAGAATGGACTGCACAGAGTGGGCACTGTGGCTAGTGCCTAGTGTTGGAGGATATGATGTGGTGGGCAGGAGGAGTCCGAATCCTGCTCCCTGCCCCTGGTGTCCTGTGCTTTCTTGGGGCACACTGTTGTGGGGATCACTGGCAGTGGTGGCACTGTTAGCAGGACAGGAAGTCCCACCACCAGAGTCTTCAATATTGCCACCACTGTTACAGTGGATACTAAGAAGTCCCGGATGTTTCCCAAGCTGATTGGTCCCCCAAGAATTTCTTTGAGCTGGTCATGGCTGTCAGAGTAAGACGTGGTAAGGAGCGACACGAAGATAGGGTAGCCAATAGGCTGATCACAAGATGAGTTTATCATGTTCCGCAGTGCCTGCTTGGCACTCTGGATGCTGTCTCTCTCTGGGTTCCGGTTTCAGAGAAAAGCAACCTCCTGCTGCTGCCCTGCCCAGAGGTCTCGGACACACTCCTTATTCACCTTAATGACTCTGAAGCTCAGGTAGCATCGGTTGAGCATGATGATCTTGTACTCATTGGTGCCATCGTCCATGACATGCTGCAGAACCAGCAAGGAGAGAGAGAGTTGGCAAGTACTGCACTCTGCCGTGAAGGGTCCCCTTCGTGGGCTATCACAAGGTTCTTCTGTTAGCACGTTGGTCTCTGGAGACACTGGCAGCTTCATCCCTCACCTTCCCAGAGTTGGTGATCAGTGCATCCACCTGGCGAGGGATCACCCGTGTGCCATACATGTCCAGTGTGGTAGGTCCTGTCAGGGTTGCTTCTGGAACATACTTTTGCTTTTTAAGACTAAGATGAAGGCCCAGGAATTGAAGAAAGGATCAGTTGCCTCTTATTTAAAGAGTTCCTAGCTCTTGACATTACTCACATGAAGTTCAGTTTCACAAGTAAAACAACAACAAAAAAAGTTGAATATTTTAATAGTGACATGACATGAAGTAGAGGATTGTTTTTCAAAAACGGGAAGAAAAAAATTTAGCATAGTATAACAGAAAAACCAAAAACCTAGTAAAGAGAACAAGCTATGAATGGCTTTGGATGAATTAAGTCATGCAAACAGAGTAGTATGTTATATATTGAACTTATATGTTTTTTGTAATTTTATTTTTCTTGGACATTTTATGCATTTACATCTCAAATGTTTTACTCTTTCCCGACTCTCCCATAACCCCTCCCCCTGTTTCTATGAGGATGCTCCCACTCCTATCCCTCCACTCCAAACTCAATACCCTGACATTATTCTTCATTGGGGGGAAAAGCCTTCACAGGGACAGGAGCTTTTCCTCCTATTGATGCTAGACAATGCCATCCTCTGCTACATATGTGGATGGAGTCATGAGTCCCTCCAGGTGTACTCATTGGTTGGTGGTTTAGTCCCTCGGAGCTCTGGTGGGGTTCTTCTTATGGGGTTGCACACTCCTTCAGCTCCTTCAGTCTTTTCTCTAACCTCCACTGGGGCCCCCTTGCTCAGTCCATTGGTTAGCTGTGACTATCCTCATTTGTATCAGTAGGGCTCTGGCAGAGCCTCTCGGGAGACACTTATATCTGTCTCCTGTCAGTCAACACTTCCCAGTATCAGCAATAGTGACTGAGTTTAATGGCTATATATAGGATTGATCCCAATGTGGGGCAGTCTCTGGGTGACCTTTTTTCAGTCCCTGCTCCACTCTTTGTCCCCGTATTTCCTTCCATGAGTAATCTGTTCTCTCTTCTAAGAATGAATGAAGCATCTGCATTTTGTTCTTCCTTCTTCTTGGGCTTCATATGATCTCTGAATTTTTCCTTAGGTATTCCAAGATTTTGGGCTAATATCCACTTATTAGTGAGGGCATGCCATGTGTCTTCTTTTGTGACTGGCTTACCTCACTCAGCATAATATTTCCTAGTTCCATCCATTTGCCTAAGAACTTCATGTAGTCAGTGTTTTAATAGGTGAGTAGTATTCCATTGTATAAATGTACCACATTTTCTGAATCCATTCTTCAGTTGAAGGGCATCTGGATTCTTTCCAGCTTCTGGCTATAAATAAGACTGCTATGAACATAGTGGAGCATGGGTTCTTGTTATATGTTGGAACATCTTTTGGGTATGTGCCTAGGAATGGTATATTTGGGTCCTCAGGTAGTACTATGTCCAAATTTCTGAGGAACCACCAGACTGATTTCCAGAGTGGCTATACTACCTTGTATTCCCACCGATGATGGAGGAGTGTTCCTATTACTCCATATCCTAGCCAGCACCTACTTTTACCTGAGGTTTTGATCTTAGCCATTCTGACTGGTATGAGGTGGTATCTCAGGGTTGTTTTGATTTGCATTTTCCTGATGACTAAGGATGTTGAACATTTCTTTAGATGATTCTCAGCCATTCAGTATTCCTCAGTTGAGGATTCTTTGTTTAGCTCTGTACCCCATTTGTAATGGGATTATTTGATTTTGTAGAGTTTAACTTCTTGAGTACTTTGAATATACTAGCTATTAACCCTCTATCAGATTTAGGATTGGTAAAGACTTTTTCCCAATCTGTTGGTTACTGTTCTGTCGTATTGACAATGTCCTTTGCCTTACAGAAGCAATTTTATGAGGTCCCATTTGTCGATTCTTGATCTTAGAGCATAAGCCATTGGTGTTTTGTTTAGGAAATATTCCTCTATGGTTATGGCTTTGAGGCTTTCCCCACTCTTTTTTTATATTTAAAGCACTAAATTCTATCAATTACATCACTGATACACATACATTTATTGTGTTTGAATAAAAGACATTTATTTATATACTTCAATTATATATGTATATTAATATTATATTAACATTACTTATAAATTTGAATGATTACAAGTAAGATAGATATGTATTTTTTGTTATCTACAAATATTCACGGACAATGACAGAATTGAATGATGACGTTAGCTATTGTATATCATGTACATTGTACCTTTGCAAAGTGTTTAGCATATATATACGTATATATATACACATATATAGATAGATAGATAGATATGAGCAGTGCTTGAGAGTTGCAGCAAATCTTAAAATGAATATTTCACTCAATAAGTTGAATAATTTATGAAATCAGATTGAAAATAAGTTCTGAATAAGCTTCCCATCCTGATGGATCGTAAGCTATTATCATCATGTGTGTAAGACTAAACAAAGTTTCCATAATCAGTTGATGCAAACACTATAGCCTATCTTTTGATTTTATTTGGAAAATTGTTTGGATATATGATATAGGGTATAAACAACTAATTCTGCGAGTATAACTGACTTTTATTTCATTGTACATTTCCACTCCTTACATTAATTTCTTTTCTATTATTTTTGAATTTCCAAAAAACATAAAAGCAATATGCTGAATGTAGCCTTTAGAATTAAATGAGAGACTCTGTCCCTATTTATAAGGGAAAAACACAGCAGTGCACAGAAATATTGACAAGGGAATATTATCTTATCTGGATAAGAACTATGTATAACTTAGCATTCTACTAGGTACAGGGAATGTCAATGGAAAAACTGCCTCAATCAGAATCATATAGGGTCATATCTATGGGACACTGGCATTACTGCTATCTCATACAAAGGTCCAGATGACATGGAAAGTATCATTACTATGGGGGTAGTCCTTGGTTTTAAATAAAGCTAGTTGAACATATACCAGAAGTAGCTTTCTTCTATGGTTTCTTCTTGAGTTTCTGTCATGATTTCCTTTGGTGAGGGGCTATGAACTAGAAAAGTAAGATGAAATGAACTCTTCCCTGCCTCTAGTTGATGTTACTCATGGTGTTTATCAGAACAATAGAAAACATGAAAGGATTGAAAGAGCTGAAGGGGCTACCCAAAACTATACATGGACTGACCCATGATTCCAGCTGCATATATAGCAGAGGATGTCCTTTTTGGGCACCAATGGAAGGAGTAGCCCTTGGTCCTGCCTAGGTTGGACCCCCTAGTGTAGGAAAATGTCGGGAAGGTGGGAAGGCGGGGTGAATTGGGAGTTAAACACCCTTATAGAAGAAGGGGAGGGGGAGGTGATATGGGGCTTATTGACAGGAAACTGGGAAAGAGAATAACAATTTGAAACGTATATAAAAATACATCCAATAAAATAAAAAAAAGAAAACATGGACAACGAATAAGCTTGAAAAATTAGACAAGAAAAATAAACATCCCCAGGGAAGAGCTCACTGTCGGTTGTCCAGTAACAAATTGTCACCCTTGAAAATATACATATTATTAAAATTCATTATACAACCCAGAAAGGTTATATTTAAGAATATTTATGAATATACATAAACCTGTGCAATAACAATTAGAGGCTATGAATTTGAAAGATTGCAGTGAGGGTACATTGAAGGGAATGGATTGAAGAAAAGCAATGGTTGAATTTTATAAATTTTTAATAATCAAAAAGTATAAATAAGTAAATATAATTATTAGAACTTTGAATATATATCAAACTGGTTAAACATAAATAAAATAATAAAAATTAACCATCTGTAATCATCTGGCTAAGGAATGATAGGCATGTAGGTGGGACCTTTAATTTGCATATTGAAAGCAGGAGCCCTCCAAAGATGGAAAACAGGAGGAGAAAGTAAAAATTGATGGCAGATGACAATTGAAGGGTTGGTACAAAGTTTCAACACATTAGTGAGGTTTTACTCCGCAGAAACCTAGTCAACAGAGGAAAACATTGCATAAAATCATCAACATTAAACATACATTATATTGAGGCTATTTATAATATATATTTCTCTTTAACACTGTTCATTGGTAAATGAAGGTTTGCTATAGTGAACAGAATTAAAGACCATTTTAAAAAGTAAACAAATGGTATAATATAGAACAAAACTTCTATGTTTCCAGGTCATATACTTAAACTTCTGAATTAGGTAAAACTGAAGATTTGAATAACACATATGAAACTAATATTTAAAATATAAATATGATAAAACTAATTTTCATATAAACATTTCTAATTAAACATATCCTAACAGCTTTCTTCAAAATGCAATAGATTAAAAGTAAAACAGAAACAGAACATGACCAATACTCTCAAGTAAATGCAGACAGGTATAATGGAGAGGCAGAAATACATAACAAATTTCATCAGTATTTTTGGAGGCAAAAAAAAATCAAAATCGATCAAACAAATAAATAAAAATAAGATAACAGTGTAATAGTTTAGAAATGGATTATCAATGGAGAGAAACAGATGTTACAGTGGGAATAGACATGTGAGGCTCAAGAGAAAAAGTTCGGACTATTGAAAAACATATACTAACATAGTATATGACAATCCACATTCATAATCCAGACTTACATCATGCCTCTACTAGTATAAAAAGAAGAGTGTGGAGTATAAAAAGAGATAAACCAAACATCCAAACAAATGATTCACCAAATCAATCTAAAAGAATAAATAAGCAAAAATATGATTGTAACAACTGACAAATGCATTAAAATTACTTATTAGACATAAAAGAAAGATGGAAGCAATTACATACAAGAAACATTATGTTAGATTATAAAAGGTAGATGGAAAATTTGACAATAATATATTAGAGGCTATGTAATAACAAAATAGAAAAGTAGAAAAGGTTAATAAAGTATCAGATGTAAGAATGAAAAATTTACCCACCATACAACATAAAAATGCAAATAACACAGATCACCCAACTGGAAGAAAATTAGAGGACTATAAGTACAGATATGCATTATCCATATATAAACATTTACCAGTAAATGGAGGAAATGAAGGACATGAGATTTTTCAAGTGCTGTTGCTGACAGTTTACTGAATCATAAGTTTGTAGATTAATCAAAATCCAAAGAAAAGACAAAATAATAAAACAAAAAACCATATCCCAGTCAAAAATGACACCTTCTTGGAACAATGTGAATCGGTTAAAACTATAACAAGATAATAATAAATCCAGTACTATTCTTCTGGTTTAGATATAAGAGATGTTAAATTTTATGATTCTTTAACAAACAAAAGAATGGGCAATTTTAAAAATGTCTATCTCAAAAATAAAAAGAAATACAGAGATAAACATAAGACTTTCAACTTTATGAATTCATAGAACTATTAAAAATACCACAGAATTTCTTAGTTTTTTCATTCTTGAAACAATATATTTTTTCATTTTTTCGCTTTTCATAATATGATGTATTACACTAAATTTTTTTCCTTTTTATGTTGAATATTTTTATTTACATTTAAAATGTTATCCCCCTTTCTGGTTTTCTGTACAGAAACCCCAAATCCCATCCCCATCCCACGTCTTCCATGAAGGTATTGTCCCCCCAAAAGCCCTCCCTTCCCACCTCCCTGCCCTGATATTCCACTACACTGGAAGGTCCAGTTGTGGCAAGACCAAGGGCTTCTCCTTCCATTGGTGACCAATAATGCTACATATGCAGCTGGAGCCACAGGTCTGTCCATGTGTACTCTTTGGGTGGTGGTTTAGTTGATATTGTTGTTCTGATGGGGTTGCAAACCCCTTCAGCTCCTTCAATACTCTAACTCCTCCGATGGGGATCATATTCTCAGTACAATGGGTGGCTGCTAACATTAGTCTCTGTATTTGTCACGTTCTGTCTGAGCCTCTTAGGAGACAGCTATATCAGGCTTCTGTCAGCATGCACTTTATTGGCATCAGCAATATTGTCTAGGTTTGATGGCTGTATGTATATAGGCTGGACATCCAAGTGGGGCAGTCTCTGGGTGGCCTTTCCTTCAGTCTCTACTCCAAACTGTCTTCAAATCTCCTCCTGTGAATATTTTTGTTGTCCCTTTTAAGAAGCATTGAAGCATCAACACTTGACTTGTCCTTCTTCTTGAGCTTCATGTGGTTTGTAAATTGTATCTGGGGTAATTCTAGCTTCTGGGCTAATATCCACTTATCACAGAGGACATGTGTGTTTTGGGTTTTGGTTTTTTTTTGTTGTTTTTTTTTGTTTTTTTGTTTTTTTTGTGATTGGGTTACCTCACTCAGGATGATATTTTCCAGTTCCATCCATTTGTCTATCAATTTCATGAAGTCATTGTTTTTGATGCCTAAGTAGTACTCCGTTGGTAGATGTACCACATTTTCTGTATTTGTTCCTCTGTTGAAGGACATCTGAGTTCTTTCCAGCTTCTGGCTATTATAAAAATGGCTGTTATGAACATAGTGGAGCACGTGCCTTGTTACATGTTGGAGCTTCTGTTGTGTGTATGCCCAGGCATGGTATAGCTGGGTCCTCAGGTAGTACTGTGACCAATTTTCTAAGGAACCACCAGACTGTTTTTGAGAGTGTTTCTACCAGCTCATAATCTCACCAACAATAGAGCAGTGATCCTATTTGTCCACTTACTCACTAGCATCTACTGTCATCTGAGTTTTTGATCTTAGCCATTCTGAATGGTGTGAGGTTGAATCTCAGGGTTGTTTTGATTAGCGTTTCCCTGATGACTAAGGATGCTGAATATTTTTTAGGTACATCTCAGCTTATAATTCTTTTGTAAGTCTGTACCCCATTTTTACTAGGGTTATTTGATTTTCTATAGTCTAACTTCTTGACATCTTTTAATATATTGGATATTAGCCCTCTATCAGATGTAAGATTGGTAAAGATCTTTTTCCAATCTGTTGGTTGCCATTTTGTCCTAAGAACAGTAACTTTGGCCTTCCAGAAGCTTTGTAATTTTATGATGTCCCATTTGTTGATTCTTAATCTTAAAGCCTAAGCCATTTGTGTTCTGTTCAGTAAAATTTCCCCAGTGCCCATGTGATCAAGATTCTTCCCCAATTTTTCTTATATTGGTTTGAATATATCTTGTTTTATGTGGAGGTCTTTGATCCACTTGGACTGGAGCTTTGTACAGAGCTATAAGAATCTTTCGATTTGCATACTTTTACATCCTGACCACTAGTTGAACTAGCACCATTTGTTGAAAATTCTATCTTTTTAAATTCAGGATGGTTTTAGCTCCTTTGTCAAAGATCAAGTGACCATAGGTTTATGGTTTCATTTCTGAGTCTTCAATTCTATTCCACTGCTCTACCTGCCTGTCTCTGTACCAATACCATACAGTTTGCATCACTATTGCTCTGTAATACAGCTTGACCTCATCAGGGATGGTATTTTCCCCAGAAATTGTTTTATTTTTGAGAATACCTTTTTCTATGCTAGGTATTTTGTTATTCCAAATGAATTTGAAAATTGCTCTTTCTAACTCTATGAAGAATTGAGTTGGAATTTTGATGGGGGTTGCATTAAATCTGTAGATTGCTTTTGGCAAGATGGCCATTTTCATAATATTAATCCTGCCAATCCATGAGCATGGGGGAATCTTTCCATTTCTGAGATCTTTAATTTATTTCTTCAGAGACTTGAAGTTCTTTTCATAAAGATTTTCACTTGCTGGGAAGAGTCACACCAAATTTTTTTTTATTATTTCTGACTATTATGAAGGGTGACATTTCCCTAATTTCTTTCCCAGCCTGTTTATCCTTTAAATAAAGGAAGGCTATTGATGTGTTTTTGTTAATTTTATACCCAGCAACTTTGCTGAAGTTGTTTATCTGGCTTAGTAGTTCTCTGGTGGGAACTTTTGGGGCCACTTAAGTATATTATCACATCATCTTCAAATAGTGATATTTTGAATTCTTCCTTTCCAATTTGTATGCGTTTGACCTCTTTTTTTTGTCTGATTTCTCGGACTAGGCCTTCGAGTACTACACTGAATAAGTAGAGGGAGA
This sequence comes from Rattus norvegicus, assembly GCF_021556685.1. Classification (NCBI taxonomy): domain Eukaryota; kingdom Metazoa; phylum Chordata; class Mammalia; order Rodentia; family Muridae; genus Rattus; species Rattus norvegicus. Next base: position 54,515,406 of record NC_141554.1, on the reverse strand, counting down.
GTGGGCAGCCTTGTCTAGTCCCTGATTTTACTTGGATTGCTTCAAGTTTCTCTCCATTTAGTTTGATGTTGGCTACTAGTTTGCTGTATATTGTTTTTAATGTTTACCTATGTGCCCTGAATTCCTGGTATTTCCAAGACTTTTAACATTATGGGTTGGTGAATTTTTGTTGATATTGAACCATCCCTGCATCCCTGGGATGAAGCCTACTTGTTCATGTTGGATGATCATTGTGATGTGTTTGTGAATTAAGTTTGCAAGAATGTTATGGAGCATTTTTGTCTCAATATTAATAAGGGGAATTGGTCTGAAGTTTTCTCTGTTGAGTCTTTGTGCAGTTTAGGTATAAGTTTAATTGTGAATCAAAGAAGGAATTGTGTAGTGTTCCTTCTGTTTCTGTTTTGTGGAATAGTTTGGAAAGTATTGCTATTAGGTCTCCTATGAAGGTCTGATAGAATTCTGCATTAAACCCACCTGGTTATGGAAATTTTTGGTTGTCAGACTTTTAATAACTGTTTCTAAATCTTTAGGAATTATAGGACTATTTAAATGGTTTATCTGATCCTGATTTAATTTTTTACCTGGTATCTGTCTAGAAAATTTTCCATTTCCTCCAGATTTTCCAGGTTTATGAAGTATATGCTTTTCAAATAGGATCTGATGATTTTTTTGAATTTCATCAGATTCTGTTGTTATTTCCCTTTTCCTTTCTGATTTTGTTAATCTCAATACTCACTCTGTGCCCTTTGGTGAGTCTGGCTAATGGTTTATCTATTTTGTTGATTTTCTCAAAGAATCAGCTCCTTGCTTTGTTGATTCTTTCTATAGTTCTTGTTTCTAGTTGGTTAATTTCAGCCCTGAATTTAATTATTTCCTGCCTTCTTCTCCTCTGGGGTATATTTGCTTCTTTTTATTCTAGAGCTTCTAGGTGTGTTGTCACACTGCTAATGTATGCTCTCTCCAATTTCTTTTTGTAGGCACTCAGAGCTATGACTCTTCCTCTTAGCACTATTTTCATTGTGTCCCATAAGTCTGGGTATGTTGTGCCTTCATTTTCATTTAAGTCTAAAAAGTCTTTCATTTCTTTCTTGACTAAGTTATCATTGAGTAGAGCATTGTTCTCCTTCCATGTGTATGGGGGCTTTCTGTCATTTTTGTTGTTATTGAAGACCAGTCTTAGGTCATTGTGATCTGTTAGGATGTGTGGGATTATTTCAATCTTCTTGTACTTGTTGAGGCCTGTTTTGTGACCTTTCTTGTGGTCAGTGTTGGAGAAGGTACCATGAGGTGCTGAGAAGAAAGTATATTATTGTGTTTTAGGATGAAATAGTCCATAGATGTTTGTTAAATCCATTTGTTTCATAACTTGTTAGTTTCTCTGTGTCTGTGTTTGGTTTCCATTTCCATGATCTGTCCATTGATGAGAGTAGAATGTTGAATCTCCCACTATTAATGTGTTAGGTGTAATGTGTGCTTTGAACTTAAGCAAAGTTTCTTTTATGAATGTATGTGTCCTGAAATTTAGAGCACAGATATTCAGGATTGAGAGTTCATCTTGGTGGATTTTTCGTTTGATAAATATGAGGTGTCCTTCTTTATCTTTTTTTGATAACTTTTGGTTGAAGTTGATTTTATTCAATATTAGAATGCCTACTCCAGCTTTTTTCTTGGGAACATTTGCTTGTGAAATTGTTTTCCAGCCTTTGACTCTGAGGAAGTATCTGTCTTTGTCACTGAGAAGAGTTGCCTGTCTGCAGCAAAATGCTGGGTCTTCCTTACAAATCCAGTCTTTAGGTCTAGTTCTTTTTATTGGGGAATTGAATCCATTGATGTTAAGAGATATTAAGGAATAGTGATTGTTGTTTCCTGTTATTTTTGTTGTTTCAGGTATAATTATTTATGTGTGGCTCTCTTTCTCTGGTTTTGTTCCAAGAAAATTGCTTTCTTGCTTTTTCTCGGGTGTAATTTCCCTCCTGGTGTTGGAGTTTTCGAACTACGATCCTTTTGAGAGTTGGCTTTGTAGAAAGATCTTGTGTAAATTTGATTTTGTAATGGAATATCTTGGTTTTTGTATGTTAATTGAGAGTTTTGCTAGATATAGTAGCTCCGTCTGGCATTTGTGCTTTCTTAGGGTCTGTATGACATCTACCCAGGATCTTGTGACTTTTATAGACTCTGGTGAGAAGTCTGGTATAATTCTGATAGGTCTGCCTTTATATGTTACTTGACCTTTTTCCCTTACTGCTTTAATATTCTTTCTTTGTTTTGTGTTTTTGGTGTTTTGACTATTATGTGATGGGAGGAGTTTCTTTTCTTGTCCGATCTATTTGGAGTTCTACAGGCTTCTTGTATGTTTAATGTGCATGTCTATCTTTAGGCTAGGGAAGTTTTCTTCTATAATTTTGTTGAAGATATTTACTGGCCCCTTTTTTGGGAATCTACGGTTTCTTCTATACTTATTATCCTTAGGTTTGATCTTCTTGTGGTGTCCAGCATTTCCTGGATGTTGTGGGTTAGGAGCTTTTTGCATTTTACACTTTCGTTGACAATTTTGTCAACGTTTTCTATAGTATCTTCTGCCCCTGAGATTAACTCTTCTGTCTCTTGTATTGTCTTGTGATACTTGTGTCTGTGTTTCCTGCTCTCTTTCCTAAGTTTTGTATCTTCAGATTTTGTCTCCTTTGTGATTTCTTTATTGTTTCTATTTCCATTTTTAGATCCTGGATTCTTTTGTTCATTTCCTTCACCTGTTTGGTTGTGTTTTTCATGTAACTCTTTAAGAAATGTTTGTGTTTCTTCTTTAAGAATTTCTACTTTTTTACATATGCTGTCCTGTATTTCTTTAAGGGGGTTATTTATGTCCTTCTGAAAGTCCTCTGTCATCACCATGAGATATGATTTTAAATCCAAATCTTGCTTTTTCAGTGTGTTTGGATATCCAGTATTTGCTTTGATGGGAGAATTGGGCTCTGATGATGCCAAGTACTCTTGGTTTCTGTTCCTTAGTTTCCTGTGCTTGCCTCTCACCATCTGGTTATCTCTAGTGCTAGCTGGTCTTGCTGCTTCTGACAGTGGCTGGATCCTGCTGTCATCCTGTGTGATAGTACTCCTGAAGACTGGCTTTCAACCAGCAGGATCTGTGTGCAGAAAGTTATAGGACTGTGTCAGCTCAGGGAGCAGGCAGAAACTGGGAGGGTAATGTCCCAGACTCCTCCTCAGTTTGTGGGTCCTCAGGGCTCCAGGCAGGTCACTCAGAGCAGAAGAGTTGGTATTACCTCCACTCTCGGGTATGTCAGTGCTCTTAGACTGGCTTTCAGCTCTGGATGCAGGCAGAGCCTGGAAGTATCCTCTCCCTGACTGCTCATACTTTCCTGTGTCCAAAGGGCTACAGGCAGGTTCATCTTGGGTGAGGAATGTGAGCAGAAGTGGTGTTCTCCCCTGAGCTCTCAGGACTGTCTGTACTTCTGAGAATCCAGCTCTCTTCCCCAGAGGATTTGGGTACAGAGAACTGTGGGACTGGGTCAGCTCCAGGCACAGGCAGAAACTGGAAGGGTTCTGTCCCAGACTGCTTCTGGGTTTGTGTGACCTGAGGGCTCCAGGTAGGTCACTTGGAGCAGAAGAGTTGGTCTTATATCTTCTCTCAGGTATGTCAGAGCTGCTAGCAACTGTCATTCAGCTCTGGGCAAAGGCAGAGACCAGAAGGATCTACTCCCTGACTGCTCCTAGGTCTCTTTGTCCAGAGGGCTCTAGGCTGGTTCCTCTTGCACCAAGACAGTGAGCAGAAGTATTGTTGTCTGAACTCTCAGAATTGTCCTCACTTCTGAGAGTCCAGCTATCTCCCCTATGGGATTTGGATACTGAGTGTTGATTCCCCTTTTTGCCTCTAAATCATCCCAAATACTTCCTTGTTCACTTAGAAATTCATGTCCTAATTTTTTTATTAAATATATACATTATATTTTATATATAATTAAATTAAAATAGGTATAAACATATATTTAATGATAAATTAATGTACTTATAAAATAAATTATATACATAACATATGCTAATACATTGCATAAGAATATATATTTCATTCTATGTATTTTCATTTTTATTTATTACTTTATAAATTTACATTTCACATGCTGTCCCCATTCCTGATGCCTCCTCCACAAGCATGCCACCCTACTCCCCATTCAGCTCCTTCAGTCCTTCTCCTAATTTTTCCATAGGGGTCCATGAGTACAGTCTAATTGTTGGCTGTTAGTATTTGCATCTGTCTTTTTCAGGTGCTGGTACAGCCTCTCAGAGGACTGCCATGCTAGGCTCCTTCCTGTAAGAACAACATGGCATCAACAATAGTGTTGGGGTGTAGTGCCTGGACATAAGATTGATCTTTGGTTATAGTGGACTCTGGGTGGCCTTTCCTTCAGTCTCTGCTCCAATTTTGTCTCTGCATATCATATAGTAATAAACAATTCTGGGGAAAATTTTTGAGATGGGTGGGTGGTCTCATCCCCCAACTTGGGGCCATTTCTATCTACTAGATCTGGTCTCTTTATGTTTCATCTCAACACAATTGGGCATTTCAGGTAAGGTTATCCCCATTGTGTCCTGGGTGCCTCTCACATCTATGGTATCTGAGACTTATGGTCCCCCCCATCCTATCCCATAACCTACACTGCTGCATATTTCTAATAATTCTCCTGGCCCTCAGGACTCCCCTCCTGTCTGCCACATTCCCTGATCCTGCCCACCCTACTTCCTCCCCCTCCCATTTCTCACACAGGTTCCTCCCTTCCTCTGCTTCTTGTGATTATTTTTGCCCCTTCTAAGTGGGATTAAAGCATCCATACTTGGGCATTCCATCTTGTTAAGCTTTAGATGGTCTGTGAATAGTATCATGGGTACTCTGAACTTTTTGGCTAATATTCACTCATCAGTGCATGCACACCCCTTGTATTTTTTTGTGATTGGGTTACTTCACTTAGGATGTTATTTTCTAGTTCCATAGATTTGCCTGCAAAATTCTTGAGTCTTTGTTTTTAAATAGCTGAGTACTATTCCATTGTTTAAATGAAGCACATGCTCTGTATCCACTCTTCTGTTGATGGACATCTGGGTTGTTTCCAAATTCTGGCAATTATAAATAAGGCTGCTATATAAATATAGTGGAGCACATGTGTTTCTTATATGTTGGAGCATCTTATGGTATATTCCGAGGAGAGGAAAAGCTGGGTTGTCAGGTAATAATATTTAAAATCTAGTAGGCTTCTCCTCCGGGATGCAGGGATGGTTCAATGTATGTAAATCCATCAACATAATCCACTATATAAACAAACTCAAAGATAAAAAACAAATGATGATTTCATTAGATTCTGAGAAAGCATTTGACAAAATTCAACATCCTTTCACGATAAAAGTCCTGGAAAGAACAGGAATTAAAGGCCCATATCTAAACATAGTAAAAGCCATATACAACAAACGAGTAGCTAACATCACAATAAATGAAAAGAAACTTGAAGCAATACTACTAAAATCAGGGACTAGACAAGTCTGCCCACTCTCTCCATACTTATTCACTACAGTCCTAGCCAGAACAATCAGATAATGAAAGGAGGGCAAAGGGATACAAAATGGAAAGGAAGAAGTAAAAATATCACTATTTGCAGATGATATGATAGTATACATAAGTGACTCCAAAAGTTCAACCAGATAACTACTAAACCTGACAAAGAACTTCAGCAAAGTGGCTGGGTATAAAATTAACTGAAACAAATCAGTAACCTTCCTCTATTAAAATGATAAACAGACTGAGAAAGAAATTAGGGAATGATACCCTTCACAATTGTCCTAAATAATACAAAATACCTCAGTGTGACTTTAACCGAACAAGTGAAAGATCTATATGACAAGAACTTCAAGGCTCTGAAGAAAGAAATTAAAGATCTCAGAAGATGGAAAGATCTCCTAAGCTCATGGATAGTTAGGATTAATATAGTAACGATGGCCATTTTGCCCAAAGCAATCTACAGATAAAATAGAATCCCCATCAAAATTCCAACCCAATTCTTCACAGAGATAGAAAGAGCAATTTTCAAATTCATTTGGTATAACAAAAAATGCAGCATAGCAAAAACTATACTCAACAATAAGAAAAACTTCTGGGGAATCACTATCCCTGAACTCAAGCAGTATTAAAGAGCAGTAGTGATAAAAACTGCATGGTATTGGTACAGAGACAGACAGATAGACCAGTGGAATAGAATTGAAGACCCAGAAATGAACCCACACACCTATGGTCACTTGATCTTTGACAAAGAAGCTAAAACCATCAAATGAAAAAGATAGAAGTTTCAGCAAATGGTGCTGCTTCAACTGGAGGTCAGCATGTAGAAGAATGCAAATCAAACCATTCTTATCACCCTGTACGAAGCTTAAATCCAAGTTGATCAAGGACCTCCACATCAAACCAGATATACTCAAACTAATAGAAGAAATAGTTGGGAAGAGTCTTGAACACATGGGCACTGGAGAAAATTTCCTGAAGAGAACACCAATGGCTTATGCTCTAAGATCAAGAATCAACAAACGGTACCTCATAGAACTGCAAAGCTTCCTGTAAGGCAAAGGACAATGTCTTTAGGACAAAATGGCAACCAAAAGATTGGGAAAAGGTCTTTACAAATCCTACATATGATAGAGGGCTAATATCCAAAATATACAAAGAACTCAGGACATTAGACTCCTGAGAGCCAAATAACCCTATTAAAAAGGGGGTACAGAGTTAAACAAAGACTTCGCAGATGAGGAATATTGAATGGCTGAGAAGCACCTAAAGAAATGTTCAACATCCTTAGTGATCAGGGAAATGCGAATCAAAACAACCCGGAAATTCAATGTCACACCTGTCAGAATGGCTAAGATTAAAATCTCAGGTGAGAGCAGATGCTGGCGAGAATGTGGAGAAAAGAGGAACACTCCTCCAATTTGTGGAATTGCAAACTGCTACAACCTCTGTGAAAATCAGTCTGGAGGTTCCTCAGAAAATACAAAATTCCACTACCTGAGGACCCAGCTATACTTCTCCTGGGCATATATCCAAAAGATTCTCCAACATACAACAAGGACACATGTTCCACTATGTTCATAGCAGCCTTATTTATAATAGCCAGAAGCTGGTAAGAACCCAGATGTCCTTCAACAGAGGAATGAATTCAGAAAATATGGTACATCTACACAATGGAGCACAGCTCAGCTATCAAAAACATTGACTTCATGAAATTCATAGACAAATGGATTGAACTAGAAAATATCATCCTGAGTGAGATAACCCAATCACAGAAAACATACATGGTATGCACTCACTCATAAGTGTATATTAGCCCAAAAGCTCGAATTAACCTAGATGTAATCCACAGACCACGTGAATCTCAAGAAGAAGGATGACCAAAGTGTGATGTTTCACCCCTTGTTAAAAGGGGGAACAAGAAGCAGTATGGGGCTATGCGTGTGTGAAGCTTTCCAGAGGGCGGGTGCAGGGCCTGGGGCACCCGATGGACAGGGACCCAGTGGTGCACAGGGAGGCAGCATCCACTCTGGCTGCATTGACACTGCACAATGTGCCAATCGCTGTGCTCATCGGGCTGCTGCTGTCGGTGCTGGACCCGGCCAAGTTGCAGAGCCTCGTGGCCCGGATCCTGGAGGACCCTGACAGTGTGTCCCCCATTGACGTCCTCTGGATCAAAGCGGCCCAAGTTGGTGACTACTACTATTCATTTGGGTGCTGCCACTGCTGTGCACCCTATCAGCAGCTACAGAGAGAGACCATTCCTGCCAAGCCTGTGACGTCTACCCTTTCAGACCCGAGGATGTACCTGGGTGCATCCACAGCAGATTTGCAGTAGCAACCACCTGATACCCATCTCCCACCTTCTTCATACCGGCACCACTTCCTGGTGTTCAGAAGACACCTGCAGCCCCCAGTGGGCAGAAGTTATAGAAGGAATATGTTCTTTTTATACTTAAGGAGAGCTGTCTGCCTCTTGGTGCCTCTGCACTACCCCCAGGGACTAGATCCCAAGAATGAGGGTGTTCAGTTCTTCAATCTATGAAAAGATATCATGGCCTTGACCCTAAAGGAGTACCAAGAGGAGGAAGTAAGAAAGATGGACTCAGAGACAAGGACTCTCCATTTTACTCTTTATGATATCCTATCACTACATGAACTAAGTACTAGGAAGTAAAGGAAAACCTAGGTCACCATGGCTTAAGTGAGAGACACTTGTTATCCACATAGCCTGAATCCTGGAGCAGGTGACTAACACAGTATTATATCTAACAGAGTATTCTGTCAACACTCGGTGAGGGCAGGGCTTCCTCTCAGTAATCTCATTGTTCCTTACTTTGTAGTCACAAGATGGTTGCTGTGTTTCTAGAAATCATGTCTGTTGAGAAAGAAACCCAATGGACCAACTTCTGTCAGAAAGGAAAACCTTGTTCAGAGGTTTGAACATAGTCACCTTGGTCTGAGCTGGCGACCAATGCCACTCACAGCTGCAAAGAAAGCAGACATTAGGAAACACTGTCACAGCTGAGTGTGACTGCCTTGTTCATTCCCTGGAATCCTGGAACAGGCCCTATGTCCCCTGCAACACAGTTAGGATCCCATTAGCAGGAGAGGGAGGTAGCCTTTGCTATGAAACAAGCCATCCCTGAACTCACCAGCTAAACAAGTATTCATGCACCAATGAATCTGTGGGTTAGCTAAGCTCCTTTGAGCAGCTCTACTAGTGTGGCCTGTTTCTGCTCATGGGTGCATAGTCAATTGTCACTTCAGCTAGGGTGGTTAGGCTGGGATCACCTAGCCATTGTAGCAAGTGTTGGTTGCATTGGCTTGGTTAACCTTGTTGCCCCTCTAGCAGGTCAGAGCAGGCTTATTTTCATGATGGCCTTAGAGTTCCAAGGGAGAGTAGTAGTGACTAAGCAGAACCTGGGGCAGTGGCTCAGCTGATAAGAGCACTTACGTGGTGATTCATAAAACTGTCATCCCTGTTCCAGATACCTGATACCCTCTTTTAGCCTCTGTGGACACAGACATTACACATGTGAGAAAAGAACCCCCCCCCCCCTTTTTTTTTTCTTTTTGAGACACTGGGTTTTTCTGTGTAGCTCTGACTATCCTGGAACTCACTCTACAGAACCAGGCTAACCTTGAACTCAGAGATCTGCCTCTACCGCCTCCTGAGTGTGGTTGTACTACTATAGTCCAGGTACATATTTTTAAAGGTGACAAGGTTTCTTCAGCCCCAGTGCTAGGACTGTGTCTCTGCTGGTCAGTTCATTCCTTAGATTTCAGGGGTGCAAGTGGACCTAGCTCTCAGTGGGAGGAACTATAAAGGGCATTAGGCTATCTTTCATCACAGATGAATCTTGGTGGGCAAGAGACAGAATTTCTCACTCCCACACACAAGCACCCCCGTTTACAAGTTTATCGATAAGCACACAAAGGCCAAGTCAGCCTTTAAGTAAGGTTCTTAAAAACTAGAAGAAGTCGTGGCATGGTGTCTTCTAGAGCTGAGTACCCCACTCCAAGGATGACTCACAAGCAGAATGAGGTGGATAATGGGGTATTCAGAGGGGCTTCCACAAAACCAGAGTACATGAGGTGATGGAAGGAGCCTGGTGAGGTGGCACTTGCTACGCCACACAGAGACCTTAGTCACTTGTCATTTTCAAGCCTCTGTCTTCCCAGCTCAATAGTGAGGACACCAGTTTCACCACCCACTGAGTGTCCCAAAGAATGAGATTGAGAGGAATACAGTGCATTGTGGTGCTGGATTGATTCTTAGGACCAAACAGTGAACAGGGAGAGAAAGCACTTTAGCAGGTCAACCAGGACTCATACTCTCTAGGTCTTAGTTACCTTCCAGTTTGTAATCACATCTCTGGGGTGGGCTGGATGAAGAATATATGGGAACCCTTTAGTCTCTGCAACTTTTCTGTGAATCTAAAGTCATTCTAAAATAAAAGTTTATTTAATTAAAACACACACACACATACACACACAAAAGTTGGGGAGGGGATAAAAATATCCATAGCATGTGATATGGAGGCAAAGTTTAGAGTAGAGACTGAAGGAATGGCCATTCTGAGCCTGCCCCACATCTATCTATCTATCTATCTATCTATCTATCTATCTATCTATCTATCTATCTATCTATAATATATATATATATATATATATATATAATCAAAACTAGATAAGACTGATGAAGCTAAGAAGTACAAGCTGACAGGAACCAGATATAGATCTTTCCTGAGAGACACAGCCAGAGCATGTCAAATACAGAGGGGAATGCTAGCAGCAAATCATTGAACTGAGAATAGGACCCCTGTTGCAGGAATTAGAAAGAATTGAAAGAGCTTAAGGGGCTTGCAACCTCATAAGAACAAAAATACCAATCATTCAGTGCTTCCAGAAACTAAGCCGCTACCCAAAGACTGAACCATGGCTCCAACTGCATATGTAGCAGAGGATGGCCTTGTTGGACACCAGTGGAGGGAGAAGCCCTTGGTCCTGCCAAGGTGCAGGGGGATGTCTTGGGCGGTGGTAGTGTGGGATAGATGGGGAGGGGAACACCCTTATGGAAGAAGGGGAGGAGGAGAATCTACGGGGATTATGGACAGGAAACTGGGAAAGGGAATGACATTTGAAATGTAGATAAAGAAACATCCAGTAAAAAATATTTAAAAATTTCAGAGGAACAACCATATTGATTTCCAGAATGGTTGTACTTGTTTGCAATCTCACTAGCAATGGAGGAGTATTCCTCTTTCTCTACACCCCTGCCAGCACCTTCTTTTGCCTAAGTTTTTGATCTTTGACATTATGAATGGTATAAGTTGGAATCTTAGGATTGTTTTGATTTGCCTTCCCTGATGACTAAGAATGTTGAAACCTTTCTTTAAGTGCTTCTTGGCCATTCAAGGTTCCTCAGTTGAGAATTCTACGTTTGGTTCTATATCCCATTTTTTTAATTGGACTATAGGTTTTCTGGAGTCTAATTTCTTGAATATTTTGTGTATTTTGGATATTAGCCCCTATTGGGTGTAGACTTTTGAAGATCCTTTCCAAAGCTGTTGGTTGCTATTGGTGTTATGTTCAGAAAATTTTCCCTTGCGCTAATGTGTTCAAAGAAATTTCTCACATTTCTTCTCTTATGTTGATTGTATCTGGTTTTATGTGGAAGTCATTGATCCACATGGACTTGACCTTTTCACAAGGTGATAAACATGGATCAATTTGCATTATTCTACATGCAGACTGCCTGTTAGACAAACACTATATGTTGAAGCTGCTTTTTCCCCCATTGGATAGTTGTGGCTTCGTTGATTTTTTTCTAGATCTTCAATTCTATTCCCTTGATTGACGTGTCTGTCTATGAACCAATACCATGTGGTTTTTAATCACTATTGCTCTATAGAACAGATTTAGGTCAGGGATGGTGATTCTCCTAGAAGATCTTTTATTGTTGAGAATTATTTTCACTATCCTGGATTTTTTTCATATTCTATATGAAGTTTAGAATTACTCTTTTCTTGTCTGGGCAGAATTGAGTTGGAATTTTATTGGCAATGCATTGAATCTGTAGGTTGTCTTTGATAAGATGTCCATTTATTCCTATTTTTATCCTATGGATTGATGAACATGGGAGACCTTTTCCATTTCTGAAATCTGTCCAAATTTCTTTCTTCAGAGAATGAAATTTTTGTCATATGAATCTTTTACTTGCTTGGTTAGAGTTACACCAAAATATTTTATAATATTTGTGACTATTGGGCAGGGTTTTGTTTCCTAATTTGTTCTATGTCTTTTATCCTTTGTATAAAGAAAGGCTAGTGATTTGTTTGAGTTAATTTTATAGCCAACCACTTTGCTGAAGTTTTTGTCAACTATAGCAATTCTCTGGTAGAATTGTTGGGGTTGTTTATGTATACAACTAAATCACCTGCAGTGATACATTGCTTTTCCTTCGCAATTTTTATCCCTTTTACCTCCTATTTTGTCTGATTGCTCTAGTTAGAACTTTGAGTACTATACTGAATAAATAGGGAAAAGGTGTGATGACTTGTCTTATCCCTGATTTTAGTTGGATTGCTTCAAGTTTTTCTCCATTTAATATGATGCTGGATGTTGGTTTGCTGCATATTGCTTTTATTATGTTTAAGTGTGTGCTTTGAATTCCTGATCTCTCTAATACTTTTAACATGAAGGGTTGTAATAGTCGAAGGCTTTTTCTGCATCTAATGAGATGATCATGTAATTATTTTTTTCAGTTTGTTTATATATTGGATTACATTGATGTATTTCCTTATATTGAAACATCCTTGCATCCTTGAGATGAAGCCTATTTCATTGTGGTGAATGATCCTTTTGATCTGTTCTTGGATTTAGTTTGCAAGAATTTTATTTAGTAGTTTTCATTGACATTCATAAGCAAAATTTGTCTGAAGTTCTTTTTCTTTGTTGCATCTTTGTGCCAGAGTAAAATGTGACTTCATAATTTGACATAGGTGGTGTTTCTTCTCTGTCTATTTTGTGAAATAGTTTGAAAATTATTAGTTTTAGGCCTTTGTTAGAGTACTGGTGGAATTCTACACTATAACCATATGAACCTGGGCTTTTTTGTTTTTTCCATCTTTATTAACTTGAGTATTTCTTATTTACATTTCGATTGTTATTCCCCTTCCTGGTTTCTGGGCCAACATCCCCCTAACCCCTCCTCCTCCCCTTCTATATGGGTGTTCCCCTCCCCATCCTCCCCCTATTACCACCCTCCCCCCAACAATCATGTTCACTGCGGGGGGGGGTTCAGTTTTGGCAGGACCAAGGGCTTCCCCTTCCACTGGTGCTCTTACTAGGCTATTCATTGCTACCTATGAGGTTGGAGCCCAGGGTCAGTCCATGTATAGTCATTTGGTAGTGGCTTAGGACCTGGGCTTTTATTGGTTAGGAGATTTTAATGACTGCTCCTATTTCCTTAGGGGAGCTGTGAGTGTTTATATAGTTTACCTGTTCTTGATATAACTTTAGTAGGCAGTATCTGTCTAGAAAACGATACATTTCATCTAGATTTTGCAATTTGTTAAATATATTCATTTATCGTACAATCTCACATTTAAAAAAAAATTTCCATTTCTGTTGTTATGTTTCCCTTTTGATCTCTGATTTTATTAATGTGGATACTGTATCTTTTCCCTTTAATTACTTTGGCTAAGGGTTTATGTATCATGTTGCTCCTAATTTTGTTGATTCTTTTTATCCTTCTCTTCATTTCTAATTGTTTGACTTTACCCCTGTATTTAATTATTTGCTGCTGTCTATTTCTCTTGGGTATGTTTGCTTCCTTTTGTTCTCAAACATTCATGTGTAGTGTTTAGTTGCTTGTGTAGGATCTCCCCAATTTCTTTTTGAAGGCACTTAGTGCTATAAATTTTAATCTTTTATTGTATTCCATAATTTTGGGTATGCTGTACCTTCATTTTAGTTAAATTCTTAAAAGACATTAATTTCTTTCACTATGTTCTTCATGACCAAGTTATCATTGAGTAGAGAGTCATATAGTTTCCATGAGTATGTGGAATTTCTGTTGTTTTTGTGTTTTTGAAGTCCAGCATTAATTTATAGTGATCTGATAGAATGCGAGGAATTATTTCAATTTTCTTGCATCTGTTGAGGCTTGTTTTTTTGTCATATTGTCAATTATGGAGAAGATATCATGAGATGCTGATAAGGTATATATTTTTGCTGTAGGGTAAAATATTCTATGGATATATCTTAAATTAATTTGTTTCATAACTTTTGTTAATTTCACTCTGTCTCTGTAGATATTATGTTTATTCTTTTGTGATTGAGTTACCCAACTCAGGATGATATTTTCTAGTTCTATCCATTTGCCTATGAATTTCATGAAGTCATTGTTTTTGATAGCGGAGTAGTACTCCATTGTGTAGATGTACCACATTTTCAGTATCCATTCCTCTGTTGAAAGACATCTGGGTTCTTTCCAATTTCTGGCTATTATAAATATGTCTGCTATGAACATAGTGGAGTATGTATCCTTGTTATATGTTGGGGCATCTTTTGGGTATATGCCTAGGAGTTGTATAGCTGGGTCCTCAGGTAGTTCAATGTCCAATTTTCTGAGGAACTGCTAGACTTATTTCCAGGGTGGTTGTACCTGCTTGCAATACCAGTAGCAACAGAAGCATGTTCCTCTTTCTCCATATCCTCACTAGTGTCTTTTTTCACCTGATCTTAGCCATATTGGCCTATGACAAAAATCATCATTTTTAACTTGGCCCCTGTGTTCATTATTCACAGACAAAACTGATTTCAAACATATTTAAATTGCTTTATTTTCTTTAGTAGGAAATCTGGCACATTTTAACTGATTTACACTGATGTGGTTTTTTTTCATATCTACATAAATGTTTTATTTAAAATTGCATAGAGAATTCTCATTTCTTAATTACTATTATTTTGATTATTTAATTTTGGTTTCATAAGCCTAAAATCTTATTTTAAAATCCATAGCTAGACTCATGAGTTGACAATAAGAAGATACATTTAAAATTGAATTTACCCCCAGAATATTTGGGAAATATTACTACTCTATTTGTGTCCATTCAGTAGGTTTACGGACAATTTTGAAAAGAGCAAAGTGTAAAGGGAATAATATACAGGACTTTATATTCAAAATCTCCCTTACCACAAGCTCCAGATGTCTTCATTCTACTCCAGGGTGTTGCTCATCTTTTTGTGCTATCACATCAACATAAAAGGAGGGAACAAGTTTGTAAAGAAATAAAGTGCCAGTGTGATGCTGTGGCAGCCAGGTAATGCCTAGATAGCAGGTCATGTTCTTAGGCAGAAGGACATGCATTTCTAAAATAGGAATTCTAATCCCACTGTGCTTCTCTCTGTGTGAATTTAACCTTTAGAATTAGAAGATTTGAACCTTTGGAAATGAACTAATGCTTTGTGTAAACTACAAAAACCAGATGGGATTATATTCTAGGAAGAACATTTAAATACAAGACCATTTCTGGACCTGCAAAAACTGCTGTATTGTCTCAAAGGATGAATACGAGTTTAACAAATCAAATGATGCAACCGTAAAGACGTGCACAATTTCACAATATTCACATTGTTACAATAATGGGAGATGATATGCATTCTGTTACCCATAAAGAAATTTTGTAATTTTCTAAGTGTTAATGTTAGATCATTACAGAACTGTAAAATTAGATAAAAATATTTCATTCACAGATTAATTACAGCCATTTTACAAGTTTCAGTCCTGATAATTAGTGATAAAAAAACCTGGGGATAATTTAAGAAAGTATCATCAGTAGTTTATTTATTTATTTATTTATTTATTTATTTATTTATTTATTTATTTATTATTTAAAGAAAGAATTTTAGTTATAAATGTTTTCTAATATAAGCATAATTTTTAAAATGTATATATATAATGGCATTAGTTTCCAAAGAAAAGTACATTTACATTCATTAAACATTTTCAGCTACTGCCACAACATATCTTAAAATTTTTCAACATTGTTAAGAGTCAGGCATTGTCATTGCTCTTAAAATCATTGCCCAGGACTATTACTGGAAATATTTTAGTAAAGACAGAAAGGAGAAAGTACTACAACATCTTTAACATTCTGTGTTTTACTTTTTCTCACAGAAGGATAATAGTGAATAAATGACAGAAATTAGGCCTATGTTAATCACTATGTACTACAGATGTTCCCCTGACTGCTGCAAATACAAAGAACATGTATGGTAACAAGAATGGTTTAGGAAACTGAAAGACCACAAGGCATTTCAGAGTCACAAACAATGAGACATCCATTCAATATTAAACAGTATCCTGTGTTTAACTATATTTCTTCATTTTGAACAACATGAGTCACATACTGAAATAAGACATAACAAACTAGGAGACAATGATTGTACAACCACATGTATACTGTTTGGGTTGTTGTTAAATCAAGTAAAATCTATTGTGTACATAATCATACAAATATTCTATAACTTATGATAGAGAAATGATGTTAGATGTACAAAGTTTATTTTTGAAATATTTCTTTTATTGCTGGTCTTAGTTTTTATTTAATTAAATTATAATTACATCATTTTTTACCCCTTTCTCCTCCCTTATACTTTTTCTGTGTTCAAGACCCCTTTCAAACTTGTAGCCTCTTATTTTTAGCTTATTACTGTCATGTACATATTCATAAATAAGTATATAAATGTAGCTTCTGTGTCCATTTAGTTTTACTTGTATGTATATGTTGTTTTAAGGCTGAAAACTTTGAATGAGATAACCATTTAGGTAAAGACTCATCTCAGACGATGATAAGGATGTCCTTTTCAAGATTTTTAACTTCCTATAGTTCTTCAACTAAGATGAAGCCCTATGTTCTTTCCCTCATTTATTGTTGGTATGTCAACTAATATTGTCATTTTTCAAGTCCTGTATAAGCAGCTATGTCATTGAGATTTCATACGTTTAGCTTGCCTGACATATCTAGAAGATATAATCTTGTAGCAGAGTTCCTCTTCTCTTATAATATTTCTGCACAGTCTTCTGCAATGTTTCCTGAACTCAGGGAGTTGGAGGTTATATCAAATCTTTATCACTTGTGACCTGAGTTTTGGATTTCTGTACTAGTCTCTGTTTGCTGAATAAAAGAAAGTTCTTTCATGAGAGCTAAGAGGAACAGATATAAAGATAAGTATTTAGAATGTATTTAGGAATAATATTGGGTTAGGAAAATGGCAATAGTAGGCTCTCCTCTGAGATTTATAACCTCAGTATCCACGAAGGTTAGTCAGAATTTTAGTAGCAAGCATTATTTCCTTCCTGTTGAATGGGTTATAATCACAATGAGACACCTTCTGGTTATTGACAAGACATAAATGCCTCAACTGCACCTTTAGGAAATGACAGGCTCTCATTAGTTAGCTCTGGCATGCTTGATCACAAACTGCAAATTCCTGGCTGAGTTCAAACTCATAGAAAACCTGCTGATTTTTGTCATCTTAAGTGCTCAGACTACAGGTCTGTGCTACCATGCCTAACTCAAATATCATCAAGACTACTCCTATGCCTAAGTTAGAAATCTGACCATTTAAAACCATAGTAGAGTATCACAATATAAACATTAGCCATTTGCCAGATTTAGCAATGCCAAAGATCAACAACATTAATCATCTGGGAAACACAAATCAAAATGACTGAGTTTCCATATTACACCCATCAGAATGGTTAAGATCAAAAACTCAAGTCACAGCACATGATGGCAAGGATGTGGAGCAAGGGTTCCATTCCTCCATTGATTGTGTCAGTGCAAATCTGTAAACAGTCTGGAAATCATTTTGGTGGTTTTTCAGAAAAGTGATAATAGTTCTATCTCAAGACCTAGCTATAATACTCCTAGCCATAAAACCAAAAGATGCTCCATCATCCCTCAAGAACACTTGCTCAATTACATTCATAGAAGCTTTATTTGTAGTGACCAGAAACTGGGAGCAAGCTACATGCACCTCAGCTGAAGAATGGATAAAGAAAATGTGGTACATTTATACAATGGTATATTACATAGCTATTAAAATGACATCATGAAACTTGCATGTAAATAGATGGAACTAGAAAATATTCTGAGGTAAACCATACCCAGAATAACAAACATGGTATATACTCACTTATAAGTGGATATTAGCCGTAAAATGCAGGATAACTAAGCTACAATCCACAGACACAAAGAAGCTAAGACAAAGGATAACCCAAGGGAGGATTTTTGAATCTCACCATGATTGGGAAATAAAATAGACATAGGAGTAGGTGGGGGAGAGAGATCTCGTTGGGAGAGGAGTGTGGATGGGAGCAAGAAGGATCATCTGTGAGAAGATGGAGGGAGAGAGAACTGGGAAAGAAAGCTGGGATCAGTGGGGTGGGAGCATATCTAAGATAAGCTAGAAATATTGCACAATGGAAACTCCCAGTAATCTTAAAGAGTAATCGTAGCTAAGACTCCTAGCAATAGGGAATATGGAACCTGAAACATCCAATTCCTTTATCCAAGCAAGATGTCTAATGCAGGGATGGGGACACCAAGCCAGCCACAAAACTTTAACCATACGAAATTTCCTCTATACAAAGTGTACAGGAATAAAGAGAGAGTAGAAATTGAGGAAATGTCCAATCAATGACTTGCCCAACTTTACAAGTATGCCATAAGAGAGAGCCAACCCCTGATACTGTTATTAAAATTCTGCTATACTTGCAGACTAGTGTAACTGTCACCTGAGAGGCTTCACCTAGCAGCTAATGATGGAAAGACCCACAACCAAGCATTAGTGGGAGCACAGAAAGTCTTCTAGTAGTGAAGAAGAAAGGAATGTTGGAGACAGAGAGGTCAAGGGCACCATAGAAACCTTCAAAATCAAGTAAGATTAATGTCCATAGGGGTTCACAGCAACTGAAGCTCCAACCAGAGAACATGCATGGGATGGACCTAGGCCCACTACACCTATGTAACAGTTATACAGCTGGTTTTCCATGGGGAACAGGAGCAAAGGCTATCTCTGACTCCATTGCCTGCCTTTGGGTTTTTTTCTCCTAACTGGACTGCCCTATATAGCTTCAACATATGAAGATGAACCCTGTCCTACTGAACCTCTATGTGCCAAAGTGGGTTGATATCTGTGGGAAGCCTCCTCTTCTCTGGGAAAAAAGAATCAGGTAGAAGGCAAGGGAGAGGGAAGTGAGGAGGGAAGGCAAGCTGTGATTGTGATATAAAGTGAAGAAATTAGATAATAAAAGAGAAAAATGCAACCTCTCATACTTTGCACATAAAAATTATACCTGTTTATCTTTTCTTCCACAGTATAGTATATGTTAAAGAGCATATAGAATTTTAAGTCAAACAGCTGGATAATTTCTTCATTAGTGGCTGAGAACCACTGATAATTTCAGTTCTTGGCAATCCACTGCACTATTCTGAACTTCTTTGTTACTAGTCACATACATGATACATATACATGCATGCAGGCAAAAGGCAAACAGAATAAAATAAATAAACCCCTTGTTAAAGAATCAGGGGAAGCCATGAATGGTGCCATGTACCTTTACTGACAGCATTCAGAAGGCAGAGACAGATGGGGTTTGTGTGTTCCAAGACAGGAACAGATTAATGATGAGGATGAGGATGAGGATGAGGATGAGGATAATGGTGGTAGCGGTGGTGGCGATGATGATGATGGTGGTGGTGATGATGATGATGATGATGATGATGATGATGATGATAGAAGAAGAGGAAATTAGGAGCAAAAAACCATGAAAGTAGTGTGACTCTTTTAATCATATAGTATTGGAAACAACAATATTATGAACTAAGATTCCAACAATATTAAGCAAAAAAAAGGCACATTTAAAAATGGGGTATAAATATGAAGGGATGTTTTATAAGCACTTACCACTTCACTGGCCACATGTATTTCACTGCATACCAATACATAAATTATTAACATACATTAATGTTTATGCCTCTATACAAGAAGCCAAAATTCATAGAAATGGTCATAAACACATAAAAGTGATACTACTCACTCATTTACATTGCACTAGTAATGTGAAGCCAAGTTTAATGAAGAGTAAAATATTAGAGCATATCTGAGAATAAAATTATTCAGGATTTGACTACAGTCATATATATATATATAATCTATTAGTAAATTATTTATTGAAAAGAATGAGAAAATTGTACGGACCCGCATCTCCACATATACATATAACGCATGACAATGCCTAAAACTAACACTGACAGATTCCATGGTGATGATTCCTGCACATATGCTGTAAAACTGCTTTCCAAAAAAGCAATTTTACTTTTGATTAACTTGGAGAATCTGGATTTTCTAATTTGCATTATTTCTACTTGACTTTTATGAGTTCTGAAGGTCCAGGCACATAATCTTCCCTTTCATCTATTTCTAAGCTCTAATTCTATAAGTAGCCTTATAAAACTATATTTCTGTATTTCAAATCTTAGGGTTTAAAATGATATGAGATTACACTTTGTAGGAATGCTGGAAGGAATTTCACATGGAAACTGTGCTGTGTACCCTTTTGATATTTTAGGGAATATGTATATGTTCCTAAAGACATTAGTGTACAAGATCAGCCTTAAATGGAACTTCTGGCCACTGAGCTCAGGTCTTAACATGGTTTTATCTCCACATATAAAATGTATATCTTCAGAAGAAGGCATGTTAAATTTTAGCATAAAGTTATTTTAATTCCTTAGCTGTGGATACACTTGCTTTTAAAATTCAAATTATTATAAAGGCAGACTATAAGAGTGGACCATAGCCCTTATAACATCTTTAAATGACTGATTGCATTTACTTTCAGGCTTGTATCTCAGTTACAGGTGGAAGTGCATTAACATACATGTAAGTTAGAATATTGAGTCATCACTTGCTGTAGTCTGAATGAAAATGGCCTCCACAGACTCATAGGGCCTTATAGTGGGTATGACATTATTGGAGAAGTTGTGGCCTTGTTGGAGGAAATGTGACACTGGGGGAGGGCTTTTAGTTCTCAGAAGCTCAACCCAGGCTAGGTGATTCACTGTACTTTTCTGAAGATCCAAATGTAGAACTCTAACCTACCTCACCAGCACCATGTCTGCCTGCTTGCCAACATATTTCACACCACGTTGTTAATGTACTAATCTTTGAACAGTAAGCCAGTCCTACTGAAATGTTTTTCTTTATAAGAGTTGCCATGGTCATAGTGTCTCTTCACAACAGTAGAAATCCTAACTAAGACATCAGTAAAATTACATAATCAGTTAAGGCTTTTATGATACCAATTATATTAAATTACATGGAAATGGATTGTAATCACTTATATGTTATTTATTGAGATTGAAATCATGCATATATTATATATGGAAATATATTTACCATTAAAAATTATACCTGCATTTCTATCCCTTGGGACTACTTTCTATAGTTTTAGCACTCAAGAATAACTTCACATTTGACAAAGAGCAGAGAGATACATTTGTATGAAATAACAAAAACCATAAAATACCATGTTTATTTAGGTACTCATGGCCAATGAATGTTATTTATAAGTATAGATTAATCAGTAATAACCTTCTTAATGTGTCTGAACATTTGCTTAATATGTTTGGTCTGGGTTGTCATGAAATTTTTATTGCAGATAAGAAATGTTAGTAGTTTTCTAGAATATAAACTTTTGCTTCCTAGAGGGTAGAGCACATTATGAACATATTTTTAGTAGGAGCTCATATTCTGATGAGGGCAATAATACAGCTGTGTACTTCCACTTCTTCTGCCCTAAGCCAGGCACATTTGAATATTACAAATGTTCCATCCTAGAAGATTCTCCAACTGACTTTAAAAGTAGATTACACCCAATTAAGATGCTGATATTTCACTTTTTAAAAAATTAAAGATGATGGTGCATAATAGAATAAATGTATGATCTGTGAGGTAGAACTAAAATGAATTGAAAAAACAGATAATTTAGCAAGCCCCAGAAGTCTTGTTGATTCTCTATACAAGATCCCACAATGTAAGATTCTTTTAGTAGAACTAACATTATATAAAAATTTATTTTCAGGATGAAAAGGTCAAGTATAGGTCAGTAAAATTGTAAATGGCAATTATATTCTGTATTATAATTTTATATCATCATTTTACATAATTAAGTCACTACTAGTAATAGTATCTCTTTGATAGCAAAACATACAGTGGCAAGGTCTAGAACAAAATAAATTTTTTATAAAACCAAGCCAAGACAAAGAAATTAATAATCTACATTTGTCATTAAATGTGTAAAAGGTAAGAATGTTTTATAATGACACAAACAAAGTGAATATAAAATTTCCATCTATTTTTTTGGCAGTACAAGCTTACTTTTCAGAAATTCTCAATCTTCATTCTTGTTTATACTACTTTAAGGGACCAGAAGTGTGGTTCACTAATGCAATACTTAGCTAGTAGGTATGAAGTGCTAGGGTATTTTTCATCATTATCTATCTGGACAGAGCAAGTATATGAACTACCCATTAAAGTAATTCATCGTGAAAGTTAAATGAACACCGTGAAAGTTAAAAAATGACTTTTACACCTTGATGTCTGTAATCCATTTTACTATCAAATGATGTTTGGAGATGCGTCTTTGTATTTGCCAGATTCACAGAAATCATGTTTCATTAGGTATATAATTCATTTGGAATTCAAAAAAGCAAATAATTAAAAAATTAAAAAGAAATATTTTTCTATGTATATGAAGAAATGTAATTTTGATTGGGATTGCAATGAAATTGTAGATCACTTTTTATGGGAAGATTATCCAAATAAATCCTTGAACAAAGGAGGTCTTTTTATATTCTGTTGTTGTTCTCAACTTCATCTCTTAATGTCTTAAAGTTGTCAATGTAATGGTCTTTGAAAATCCTGGTTAGGTTTATTCATAGGTATTTGTAGTTCTCTATGTGGTTATTATGAGTGGCATTATTTCCCTGGTTTATTTGTTCAGTAAGCTTGACATTAGTAAATAATAAAGCACATGCTTCCCCCTTATGGCTAAATAGGTCATAGTGACCCCCCAAAACAATATAGGCTATTGCCATTGCTCACAGTTGATTAACATAATCATATGGTCAGAGCTCATTTATGAAAGTACCATACATTTTTGTGAGAGGAGACATATAATTCAGTCTTGAATGGAGTTGGAAACTCTCTTGATACCTACAATTCTTACTGCTGAAAGATGCTGATAAGTCCATGTTAAAAGAAAAAAAAAGAGATCAATGTCCTTCCTCCTTGTTGGTACCTGCATATTACAATGCTAATTTGCTATACAAGATGTGCAACTGGTTCAATGTTGTCAAAATTGTTTATTGTGGTAACCAACCTTTCTCTTGACTAGATATGATGCTTCCTCCATAGGAGGGATTTTATTCCTAGTATTATAAAAGTGGTCAAGGATGTGGAGAAAGAGGGACACTCTTCCTTTGTTGGTGGGATTGCAAGCTGGAAAAACCACTCTGAAAATCAGTCTAGCAGTTCCTCAGAAAACTGGCCATAGTACTACCTGAGGACCCAGCTATACCACTCTTGGGCATATACCCAAAAGATGCTCCAACATATAAGAAGAACATATACTCCACTGTGTTCATAGCAGCCTTATTTATTATAGCCAAAAGCTGAAAACAACCCAGATGTCCTTCAACAGAGTAATGGATACTGAAAATGTGGTACATTTACACAACGGAGTACTATTCAGCTATTAAAGCAATGTGGCCCATACATAAATAGCCACCAAACTAGATAAGATGGATGAAGCAAAGAAGTGCAGACCTACAGGTACCGGATGTAGATCTCTCCTGAGAGACACAGCCAGAATACAGCAAATACATAGGCAAATGCCAGCAGCAAAACACTGAACTGAGAACGGGACCCCCGTTGAAGGAATCAGAGAAAGGACTGGAAGAGCTTGAAGGGGCTCGAGACCCCATGTGAACAACAATGCCAACCAACCAGAGCTTCCAGGGACTAAGCCACTACCCAAAGACTATACATGGACTGACCCTGGACTCTAACCTCATAGGTAGCAATGAATAGCCTAGTAAGAGCACCAGTGGAAGGGGAAGCCCTTGGTCCTGCTAAGACTGAACCCCCAGTGAACGTGATTGTTGGGGGGAGGGCGGTAATGGGGGGAGGATGTGGAGGGGAACACCCATGTAGAAGGGGAGGGGAAGGGGTTAGGGGGATTTTGGCCCAGAAACCGGGAAAGAGAATAACATTCGAAATGTACATAAGAAATACTCAAGTTAATAAAGAAAAAACGGTAAAAAGAAAAAAAAGCAATGGTGTCATGAAATTCTTAGGCAAATAGATGGAACTAGAAAATATCATGCTGAGTGAGGTAACCCATTCACAAAAGAACACATATGGTATGCACTCACTGATAAATGGATGTTAGCCAACAAGCTCAGCATACCCTAGATACAATTTATAGACCACACAAACCTCAAAAAGAAGACAGACAAAAATGTGGATGTTTCCATACTTCTTAGAAGAGGGGAACAAAATACTCACAGGATGAAATACAGAGACAAACTGTGGAGCAGAGACTGAAGAAAGGCCATCCAGAGACTGCCACACATGGGGTTCCATCCCACCTGTAGTCACCAAACCCAGTCAATAATGGGGATTCTAAGAGGTGTATGCTGACAGGAGGCTGATATAGCTGTCTCCTGAGAGGCTCTGCTCGATCCTGACAAAGAGGTGGATGCTTGCAACAAACTATTGGACTGAAAACTGGCCCCCAATGGAGTAGTTAGAGAAAGGACTGAGATAGCTGAGGGGGTTTGTAACCCTATAGAAAGAACAACAATATCAACCAACCAAACACTTAGAGCTCCCAGGGACTAAACTACCAACCAAAGAGTACACAAGGAGCTACCCATGGATCCAGCCGCATATGTAGCCGAGGATAGGCCTTGTTGGGCATCAGTGAATGGAGAGCCCCTGGGCCCTGTGAAGGCTCAATGCCCGAGTATATGGGAATGCCAGGGTGGGGAGGCAGGAGAGAGTTGGTGGATGGATACGAGTGCACCTTCATGGCGGCAGGGGGTGGGGGATATGATGAGAGGGTTCTGGAGGGGAAACTTGGAAAGGGGGTAACATTTCAAATGTAAATAAAAAATATCCAATAAAAGAAAAAAGAAAAATTACATTTACTATGTGTGGAGAATTTTGTTGTTTGTGATAGGGATATTCCTGGCTGTCAACTTGAATACATCTGGAGTTAAGTAAAAAACAAGTGGATAGATATGCTCACAAGTCATTTTTTTCCTTAATTAAATCATTAGAAGTAGGAAGATTCACCTTTAATCTAGTTCTTTTGAAATAAAAAAAATCTTTAATCTGGGCCATATTTCCTTTTATATAAAGAACATGATAGGATGGAGAAACTTTCTTTCCTTATTTGCCCTCATTTACCCTGGCAAGTTCTTTCCTTCACTGGCATTATAGTCTACTTCTTCAGAATTCCAGTGTATACTGAAGAACACCTGAAACATTTAACCTCAAGAACTGAACAGCTGTAAGACACTTAGATTTTCTGTTAGTAGATAGAATTTGTTGAAGTAACTGAAAAGAGTCCATAAATTTTTAAATACCCCCTTTATAAAGGTAACTTTTATGTGCCAGATTTAATTGTTATATTGGAGGTTTACTGCTAAATGAGCTCACCCTTTTTAGGTATTTTTGAACTCTGACTGGCTGGTTAAACTCAGCTGTTCTGGCTCAAAACTCCTCCCTAAGCTGACTGATTCAAACTGGTTTCTCTAGCTTTGTCACTGTATTGCCCTGCTTAGAACAACTGCCTCTGTATTCTACGAACTGAACTATAGTCACTGCAGAAACTGAGTGGAACTGAATGCAACTACATGAACTCAACTGAACTCAGCCGCATTCAACTGAAGTGTACTGAAGTGCAATGAACTGAACTCAAATGAAATTCATTGCATTGCCTGAACTCAAGTTAATTGCACTCACCAAACTGCCTTCCCATTCCTGAATGTGATGTTCTTCAGTATCCTCTCTTTCCTGTCTTTTCAGGAGAATTGTGCATATCCAATCTTTGACTCATTCTGTCAAATCTTTTTCTGATTTGTCACTCTGTCTGCCCCTCTGTTAGGTGCCACTTTAAATTATGACTGCTTTCTTCCACAAACTAACTTTATCTCCATTGTTTGAGATTAAAGTTGTGTACTATGGGCATGCATATATGTGTGTGTATGTGTGTGTGTGTGTGTGTGTGTGTGTGTGTGTGTTTAAAATATTTTTATTATGGGATAGTTTATGTATTTATATTTCAAACGTTATCCCCTTTCCTAGTTCCTTCTTCCATCCCTCTCCCCAATGCTTTTATGAGGACGTTCCTTCTCCCACCTACTCCCAAACACACTTGATTCTCCTACATTGGGGAAACTAGCCTTCACAGGACCAAGGACTTCTCTTCCTCATGTTCCAACCAGAGGGATTACAGGTGTTTCATTCTAATCAGATGACACAGACCTTGAAGATATTTGGGTGTGATTTCTTGCCAATGAAGCTATGTTGATGAAGTAAAATTTCTCTAAACATCTTCAATGAATGGTCTTGGTCAGACTGGATGTCTGTATGTAAAAGAACACAAGAAGATCCATATTTATCACTCTGCACAAAACTCAAGTCCAGGTGGATTTAAGAACTCAACATAAAACCAGATACACTAAATCCAATGGAAGAAAAGAAAGTATGAAATAGCTGTGAATTTACTGGTACAGGAGAGAAATTTTCTGAAAAAAATTAATGGCTCAGTTTCAGAGATCAATAATTCATAAATGGTGTCTTATGTAACTGTTGAAAGAGTCTATAATGTGAAGGATATTGTCAATAGGACAAAACAGCAGTCTACAGATTGGGAAAAGATCCTCACTAAGCCTATATTCAACACTGGAGGCAGATGGTGGGGAGGAAAATGAGTGAGAGAGAGGATGGGGTGGGGAATTGGGGGATTCAAGATCAGATATGGTAAGATATAGGAGAGAAGGTCAGAGGATGAGGAGAAAGAATGGAAATCTGTAGCTGGTAAGGATGGGAGTGGGGCTACTCTAAGGGGTGCCAGAGAGCTGTGATAGGGGAGAGGCTTGCAGACAGGAGCCTAGCATAGTTATCATCTGAGAGGCTCCACCCAGCCCCTGACTGAAATAGATGCAGAAACCCATAGCCAAACACTGTATGGAGCTCAGGGAGTCTTACAGAAGAGCTGGGGGGAGGATTGAAGGCCCTGAATGGGATAGGAACTGCACTGGAAGACCAACAGAATCAACTAGCCTCAATGTTGGGGACTCACAGAGACTGAGCCACCAAAAAACTAAAACAAACAAACAAAAAAAGCATACAAGGTCTAGACTGAGGACCCTCACATGTATGTAGTAGATGTGGTCAGTCTCCATGTGGTTCCCCAAACAAATGACTCAGGGGGCTGTTTCTGGTCTCTAGAATCTGTTCTCCTAACTGGGCTGCCTTGACTGCCTTCAGTGGGAGAAGATGTGTTTAACCCTGAAGAGACTTCTTGTGCCAGGATAGGAGGATACTCAAATAGGGTTATACCCTCTCCAAGGAGAAGTGGATTCTGGAGGAGGGGGATAGGGGATTAGGGGGATGGGGAAGGGATTGTAAAGGGGGCAGGAGTAGGGACAGCGATATGGATATAAAATGAATAAATAAACAAATTAATGCAATAAAGAGGTATGGTCACTGTTAGGTAGGTATAACATACTGCAATTGATGGTCTTATGCATAAATATATATTATGTAGTACTAATGGAACTTGATAGATTTATAAAAGGGGGACACAAATTTGTGTGGATATGTAATTGGGGTTAGATATGAGAAGAAATGGGGGAAGGCATGAATATGATCATAACAGTTATATAAAATTTTCAAAGAACTATTAAATATCAAAAACAAGTAATCTTAGCAGACTCTTTACACCCTTAGAGACATAACTAATAAGAGGTACAGTATGATACACATAGTTACTTATATTTTATAAACATCACTGTCCGAAGATTTTTTTTTTATATTGAAGGTAGACAACCATGGAAGCAGCACCATCTTAACTTCTTCCATACAATTCTTGCTTGTCAGATTTCTAAAGGGCTTGTGAAGTAATGCTTTAACAGACTTTGTTACATGAGTACCATTTAATGTCTTCAATGTGAGAAAATCTTACTTCATGCAATTATGCTCATTGACTAAAGTTAAATACCCTTTGGTCTTTAGCAATTATAAACTAGGGATTTAATCAGTTTTTTTTTTCTTTTTCTGAGTTACAATATTTTTGTTGTTGTTGTTTTTGTTTTCTGTTTTTTTCCTCCATCTTTATTAACTTGGGTATTTCTTATTTACATTTCAATTGTTATTCACTTTCCCGGTTTCCAGGCCAACATCATCCTAACTCCTCCTCCTTCCCTTCTCTATGGGTGTTCCCCTCCCTATCCTCCCTCTATTACTGCCCTCCCCCCAAGAATCCCATTCACTGGGGGTTCAGTCTTGGTAGGACCAAGGGTTTCCTTTTCCCCTGGTGCCCTTAATAGGCTATTCATTGCTACCTATGCAGTTGGAGCCAGGGTCAGTCCATGTATAGTCTTTGGGTAGTGGCTTAGTCCCTGGAAGCTCTGGTTGGTTGACATTGTTGTTCAAATGCAATGCATGCACATAAATTTTGTACATAGAAATAAAACAATATATGAATGTTTTCCTGTTTTCTATCATTTCCATAACTTGACAGATGAAGATCTGTCATTTAAAGACAGGTATATGAATAATGACAATATATTTTTACCTTAAATAATACCAATTATGTATTCATAGCATATCCTAAATACTGCAAATAATGTTAAATGATGGAGAAAGGAATCATGCAAGTTGGGGTGGAGGAAAGATTCATTAAAGAATTAAATTAGCTTTCCTTCCTCCAAATCAGACTAATTTTAAATTATTAGAAAAATAATCTGAAAGTGTTTACTAGAGGGTATTCCGCTCAACTTCATTTTATTAAAATATAGTCTATACTGGTATGTCTACTTGTCTCAGGGCATGCAAAAGTTATGGTCATCTTTGAGCTGTTTTCAAAACAGTATGCCAGTTTCAAGGAAATAGACAAGTCAAGTTTCCCTAAAAGGCAGAATTCAAAGAGAGGATTCAAGTTCCTAAACAGTACACATAGAATCATAGTTTCTATGTCTTTTTGCATTGTTAACCTGGCTTAATACAAATGAGATATAAGACCTCATAATACACACCAGAAATAAACTGATGTCTGCACAAACAGCAACAGCTATACTCACCATCATTCAAGAATGAAGCAAATACAATAAACCAGCTTAAATGAATAACATTTCCATTTCTTGAGAACATTTAAGGAAACTATAAGAACTAGAATTTGAAAATGTAACCACTCCTTGTAGCCACCAGCGCTAGCACACCACTGGATATCCCCCCAATAATGAATTCAATTTTAATAAAACTATTAAGTTATTTAATGTAAAACAGAGGGTTTTACAGACAGAAGCACAAACCTCAGAATTAATGGATATCAAGAGAAATTGGATAATTTTTTTAAATTCAAAGCAATAATCATGCTTTATATAAAACCCTTAAGTAGAACCTTGTAAGTTGTACTCAAATACAAGTCATATGAGCTTACTCACTATATTTGTACAATTTACAATTATGTACTTGGAATAAAGAATTTTATGTAATGTACTGTCATATCAGGCATTTAAAAATAAATGTATAATGTAGCTTTGAAAATATTGTTGGTATAACATATGCTAAATTCGATAAAAACATGTTTAGCTATCAGAAGTATCAGTTCTATCCATATGTCTGACTAGCAATAGAAGATTATCTCATCTCCCATATCTTACAACTAATTATTTTTCAACAGAGATGCTACACAAGCTTGCTTATCTTAAACAAGGTAAAATGTTATAAATATATAATATATGTCAAAAGTCATATGTTATACTGGTACACAATATGCACTATTTTATATCTGATATCTAATATCGAATGCCTAATGTTTAAATACAACTCAAGAAGTTAGACTTCAGAGAGGCAAATAACCCTATTAAAAATGGGGTATAGAGCTAAACAAAGACTTCTCAGCTGAAGAATATTGAATGGCTGAGAATTACCTAAAGAAATGTTCTACATCCTTAGTCCTCAAGGAAATGCAAATCAAAACAACCCTGAGATTCCACTTCACACTAGTCAGAATGGCTAAGATCAAAAACTCAGGTGACAACAGATGCTGTTTAGGATGTGGAGAAAGAGGAACATTACTCCATTGTTGGTGAGATTGCAAGTTGGTACAACCACTCTGGAAATCAGTCTGGAGGTTCCTCAGAAAAGTGGATATAGTACTACTTGAGGACCCAGTTATACCTCTCTTGGGCATATATATATATATCCAAAAGATGCCCCAACATATAACAAAGACACATGCTCCACTATGTTCATAGCAGCCTTATTTATAAAAGCCAGAAGCTGGAAAGAACCCAGATGCCCTTCAACAGAGGAATGGATACAGAAAATGTGGAACATTTACACAACAGAGTACTCAGCTATTAAAAACGACTTCATGAAATTCATAGGCAAATGGATGGAACTAGCAAATGTCATCCTGAGTGAGGTAACCCAACACCAAACACCACACATGTTATGTACTCACAGATAAGTGGATTAATATCCCACCCAAAAGCTGGAATTACCCAAGGTACAATCCACAAATCACATGAAGGTTGAGAAGATGACCAAAGTACAAATGCTTCAGTCCTTCTTAAAAGGAGGAATAAAGCTTCCTGGTTGCTGCCGCTGCAGAGAGCCCCTGGGCAGCACCCCACGAGCGAACCTGAGCCTCAGGACCACAGGTAAGACCAAATTTTCTGCTGCAAGAAAGCTGCCTGGTGAGCTTGGGACACACGGAAGCAGAATTTCTCTAGGACCGGGCACGTTCTGTGTTTACGGGAAGTCCCACACCCGCGGATCCCAGCCCGCAGCAGCACTCTGCTCCCAGACCCGGTGAGAGAGAGACCCAACCACCTGGTCAGGTGGGCACTCCTGAGGCTGCAGAGCGGAAGAGACCACCAACACTGCTCACCCCTGCCCACATCCCTGGCCCAAGAGGAAATTGTATAAGACCTCTGGGCTCCCGTGGGGGAGGGCCCAGGAGCAGCAGGACACCTGCCTGAGACACCGCAGGAACCTGAAAGAAACAGACCAGATAAACAGTTCTCTGCACCCAAATCCCGTGGGAGGGAGAGCTAAACCTTCAGAGAGGCAGACAAGCCTGGGAAACCAGAAGAGACTGCTCCCTGCACACACATCTCGGACGCCAGAGGAAAAAGCCAAAGACCATCTGGAACCCTGGTGCACTGAAGCTCCCGGAAGGGGCGGCACAGGTCTTCCTGGTTGCTGCCGCTGCAGAGAGCCCCTGGGCAGCACCCCACTAGCGAACTTGAGCCTCAGGACCACAGGTAAGACCAAATTTTCTGCTGCAAGAAAGCTGCCTGGTGAACTCAAGACACAGGCCCACAGGAACAGCTGAAGACCTGTAGAGAGGAAAAACTAAACGCCCGAAAGCAGAACACTCTGTCCCCATAACTGACTGAAAGAGAGGAAAACAGGTCTACAGCACTCCTGACACACAGGCTTATAGGACAGTCTAGCCACTGTCAGAAATACCAGAACAAAGTAACACTAGAGATAATCTGATGGCGAGAGGCAAGCACAGGAACCCAAGCAACAGAAACCAAGACTACATGGCATCATCGGAGCCCAATTCTCCCACCAAAACAAACATGGAATATCCAAACACACCAGAAAAGCAAGATCTAGTTTCAAAATCATATTTGATCATGATGCTGGAGGACTTCAAGAAAGACATGAACACACTTAGGGAAACACAGGAAAACATTAATAAACAAGTAGAAGCCTACAGAGAGGAATCGCAAAAATCCCTGAAAGAATTCCAGGAAAACACAATCAAACAGTTGAAGGAATTAAAAATGGAAATAGAAGCAATCAAGAAAGAACACATGGAAACAACCCTGGATATAGAAAACCAAAAGAAGAGACAAGGAGCTGTAGATACAAGCTTCACCAACAGAATACAAGAGATGGAAGAGAGAATCTCAGGAGCAGAAGATTCCATAGAAATCATTGACTCAACTGTCAAAGATAATGTAAAGCGGAAAAAGCTACTGGTTCAAAACATACAGGAAATCCAGGACTCAATGAGAAGACCAAACCTAAGGATAATAGGTATAGAAGAGAGTGAAGACTCCCAGCTCAAAGGACCAGTAAATATCTTCAACAAAATCATAGAAGAAAACTTCCCTAACCTAAAAAAAGAGATACCCATAGACATACAAGAAGCCTACAGAACTCCAAATAGATTGGACCAGAAAAGAAACACCTCCCGTCACATAATTGTCAAAACACCAAACGCACAAAATAAAGAAAGAATATTAAAAGCACTAAGGGAAAAAGGTCAAGTAACATATAAAGGGAGACCTATCAGAATCACACCAGACTTCTCGCCAGAAACTATGAAGGCCAGAAGATCCTGGACTGATGTCATACAGACCCTAAGAGAACACAAATGCCAGCCCAGGTTACTGTATCCAGCAAAACTCTCAATTAACATTGATGGAGAAACCAAGATATTCCATGACAAAACCAAATTTACACAATATCTTTCTACAAATCCAGCACTACAAAGGATAATAAATGGTAAAGCCCAACATAAGGAGGCAAGCTATACCCTAGAAGAAGCAAGAAACTAATCGTCTTGGCAACAAAACAAAGAGAATGAAAGCACACAAACATAACCTCACATCCAAATATGAATATAAAGGGAAACAATAATCACTATTCCTTAATATCTCTCAATATCAATGGCCTCAACTCCCCAATAAAAAGACATAGATTAACAAACTGGATACGCAACGAGGACCCTGCATTCTGCTGCCTACAGGAAACACACCTCAGAGACAAAGACAGACACTACCTCAGAGTGAAAGGCTGGAAAACAACTTTCCAAGCAAATGGTCAGAAGAAGCAAGCTGGAGTAGCCATTCTAATATCAAATAAAATCAATTTCCAACTAAAAGTCATCAAAAAAGATAAGGAAGGACACTTCATATTCATCAAAGGAAAAATCCACCAAGATGAACTCTCAATCCTAAATATCTATGCCCCAAATACAAGGGCACCTACATACGTAAAAGAAACCTTACTAAAGCTCAAAACACACATTGCACCTCACACAATAATAGTGGGAGATTTCAACACCCCACTCTCATCAATGGACAGATCATGGAAACAGAAATTAAACAGTGATGTCGACAGACTAAGAGAAGTCATGAGCCAAATGGACTTATCGGATATTTATAGAACATTCTATCCTAAAGCAAAAGGATATACCTTCTTCTCAGCTCCTCATGGTACTTTCTCCAAAATTGACCATATAATTGGTCAAAAAACGGGCCTCAACAGGTACAGAAAGAAATAAACCCATGCGTGCTATCGGACCACCATGGCCTAAAACTGGTCTTCAATAACAATAAGGGAAGAATGCCCACATATACGTGGAAATTGAACAATGCTCTACTCAATGATAACCTGGTCAAGGAAGAAATAAAGAAAGAAATTAAAAACTTTTTAGAATTTAATGAAAATGAAGATACAACATACTCAAACTTATGGGACACAATGAAAGCTGTGCTAAGAGGAAAACTCATAGCGCTGAGTGCCTGCAGAAAGAAACAGGAAAGAGCATATGTCAGCAGCTTGACAGCACACCTAAAAGCTCTAGAACAAAAAGAAGCAAATACACCCAGGAGGAGTAGAAGGCAGGAAATAATCAAACTCAGAGCTGAAATCAACCAAGTAGAAACAAAAAGGACCATAGAAAGAATCAACAGAACCAAAAGTTGGTTCTTTGAGAAAATCACCAAGATAGATAAACCCTTAGCCAGACTAACGAGAGGACACAGAGAGTGTGTCCAAATTAACAAAATCAGAAATGAAAAGGGAGACATAACTACAGATTCGGAGGAAATTCAAAAAATCATCAGATCTTACTATAAAAACCTATATTCAACAAAATTTGAAAATCTTCAGGAAATGGACAATTTCCTAGACAGATACCAGGTATCGAAGTTAAATCAGGAACAGATAAACCAGTTAAACAACCCCATAACTCCTAAGGAAATAGAAGCAGTCATTAAAGGTCTCCCAACCAAAAAGAGCCCAGGTCCAGACGGGTTTAGTGCAGAATTCTATCAAAGCTTCATAGAAGACCTCATACCAATATTATCCAAACTATTCCACAAAATTGAAACAGATGGAGCCCTACCGAATTCCTTCTACGAAGCCACAATTACTCTTATACCTAAACCACACAAAGACACAACAAAGAAAGAGAACTTCAGACCAATTTCCCTTATGAATATCGACGCAAAAATACTCAATAAAATTCTGGCAAACTGAATTCAAGAGCACATCAAAACAATCATCCACCATGATCAAGTAGGCTTCATCCCACGCATGCAGGGATGGTTTAATATACAGAAAACCATCAACATGATCCATTATATAAACAAACTGAAAGAACAAAACCACATGATCATTTCATTAGATGCTGAGAAAGCATTTGACAAAATTCAACACCCCTTCATGATAAAAGTCTTGGAAAGAATAGGAAGTCAAGGCCCATACATAAACATAGTAAAAGCCATATACAGCAAACCAGTTGCTAACATTAAACTAAATGGAGAGAAACTTGAAGCAATCCCACTAAAATCAGGGACTAGACAAGGCTGCCCACTCTCTCCCTACTTATTCAATATAGTTCTTGAAGTTCTAGCCAGAGCAATCAGACAACAAAAGGAGATCAAAGGGATACAGATCGGAAAAGAAGAGGTCAAAATATCACTATTTGCAGATGACATGATAGTATATTTAAGGGATCCCAAAAGTTCCACCAGAGAACTACTAAAGCTGATAAACAACTTCAGCAAAGTGGCTGGGTATAAAATTAACTCAAATAAATCAGTTGCCTTCCTCTATACAAAAGAGAAACAAGCTGAGAAAGAAATTAGGGAAACGACTCCCTTTATAATAGACCCAAATAATATAAAGTAACTCGGTGTGACTTTAACCAAGCAAGTAAAAGATCTGTACAATAAGAACTTCAAGACACTGAGGAAAGAAATTGAAGAAGACCTCAGAAGATGGAAAGATCTCCCATGCTCATGGATTGGCAGGATTAATATAGTAAAAATGGCCATTTTACCAAAAGCAATCTACAGATTCAATGCAATCCCCATCAAAATACCAATCCAATTCTTCAAAGAGTTAGACAGAACAATTTGCAAATTCATCTGGAATAACAAAAAACCCAGGATAGCTAAAGCTATCCTCAACAATAAAAGGACTTCAGGGGGAATCACTATCCCTGAACTCAAGCAGTATTACAGAGCAATAGTGATAAAAACTGCATGGTATTGGTACAGAGACAGACAGATAGACCAATGTAATAGAATTGAAGACCCAGAAATGAACCCACACACCTATGGTCACTTGATTTTTGACAAAGGAGCCAAAACCATCCAATGGAAAAAAGATAGCATTTTCAGCAAATGGTGCTGGTTCAACTGGAGGTCAACATGTAGAAGAATGCAGATCGATCCATGCTTATCACCCTGTACAAAGCTTAAGTACAAGTGGATCAAGGACCTCCACATCAAACCAGACACACTCAAACTAATAGAAGAAAAATTAGGGAAACATCTGGAACACATGGGCACTGGAAAAAATTTCCTGAACAAAACACCAATGGCTTATGCTCTAAGATCAAGAATCGACAAATGGGATCTCATAAAACTGCAAAGCTTCTGTAAGGCAAAGGACACTGTGGTTAGGACAAAACGGCAACCAACAGATTGGGAAAAGATCTTTACCAATCCTACAACAGATAGAGGCCTTATATCCAAAATATACAAAGAACTCAAGAAGTTAGACCGCAGGGAAACAAATAACCCTATTAAAAAATGGGGTTCAGAGCTAAACAAAGAATTCACAGCTGAGGAATGCCGAATGGCTGAGAAACACCTAAAGAAATGTTCAACATTTTTAGTCATAAGGGAAATGCAAATCAAAACAACCCTGAGATTTCACCTCACACCAGTGCGATTGGCTAAGATCAAAAACTCAGGTGACATCAGATGCTGGCGAGGATGTGGAGAAAGAGGAACACTCCTCCATTGTTGGTGGGATTGCAGACTGGTAAAACCATTCTGGAAATCAGTTTGGAGGTTCCTCAGAAAATTGGACATTGAACTGCCTGAGGATCCAGCTATACCTCTCTTGGGCATATACCCAAAAGATGCCTCAACATATAAAAGAGACACGTGATCCACTATGTTCATCGCAGCCTTATTTATAATAGCCAGAAAATGGAAAGAACCCAGATGCCCTTCAACAGAGGAATGGATACAGAACATGTGGTACATCTACACAATGGAATATTACTCAGCTATCAAAAACAACGAGTTTATGAAATTCGTAGGCAAATGGTTGGAACTGGAAAATATCATCCTGAGTGAGCTAACCCAATCACAGAAAGACATACATGGTATGCACTCATTGATAAGTGGCTATTAGCCCAAATGCTTGAATTACCCTAGATCCCTAGAACAAACGAAACTCAAGACGGATGATCAAAATGTGAATGCTTCACTCCTTCTTTAAATGAGGAAAAAGAATACCCTTGGCAGGGAAAGGAGAGGCAAAGATTAAAACAGAGACTTAAGGAACACCCATTCAGAGCCTGCCCCACATGTGGCCCATACATATACAGCCACCCAATTAGACAAGATGGATGAAGCAAAGAAGTGCAGACCGACAGGAGCCGGATGTAGATCGCTCCTGAGAGACACAGCCTGAATACAGCAAATACAGAGGCGAATGCCAGCAGCAAACCACTGAACTGAGAATAGGTCCCCTATTGAAGGAATCAGAGAAAGAACTGGAAGAGCTTGAAGGGGCTCGAGACCCCAAAAGTACAACAATGCCAAGCAACCAGAGCTTCCAGGGACTAAGCCACTACCTAAAGACTATACATGGACTGACCCTGGACTCTGACCCCATAGGTAGCAATGAATATCCTAGTAAGAGCACCAGTGGAAGGGGAAGCCCTGGGTCCTGCTAAGACTGAACCCCCAGTGAACTAGACTGGTGGGGGGAGGGCGGCAATGGGGGGAGGGTTGGGAGGGGAACACCCATAAGGAAGGGGAGGGGGGAGGGGGATGTTTGCCCGGAAACCGGGAAAGGGAATAACACTCGAAATGTATATAAGAAATACTCAAGTTATTAAAAAAAAAAGGAGGAATAAAAATATCCATAGGAGGAGATATGGAGACAAAGTTTGGAGAAGAGACTGAAGGAATGGCCATTCAGAGCCTGACCCACCTGGTGATCCAGCCTATATATATACAGCTATCATACGTAGACTGTATTGATGAAGCTAAGAAGTGCATGCTGACAGGATCCTGATATAGCTGTCTCCCGAGAGGTCAGTCAGAGCATGACAAATACAGAGGCGAATGCTAGCAGCAAACCATTGAACTGAGAACTGGGTCACCATTGGAGGAGTTAGAGAAAGGATTGAATGAGCGGAAGGGGCTTGCAACCCCATAAGAACAACAAAACCAACCAACCAGAGCTCCCAGGGACTAAAGCACTACCCAAAAAGCACACATAGACAGACCCATGGCTCCAGCTGTGTATGTAGCAGAGGATGGCCTTGTTGGGCACCAAAGAGAGGAGAAGCCTTTGGTCCTGCCAAGGCTGTACCCCCTAGTGTAGGGGAATGTCAGGGCAGTGAGGCACGATGGGGGGTGGTTGGGGAGGGGGAACATCATCATAGAAAAATGGGGTGGGGGTATGGGATAGGGGATTATGGACAGGAAACAGGGTAAGGGAATAACATTAGAAATGTAAATAAATATACCCAAGAAAAAAAATCAGAAAAAAAGATAACCACTTATTTATTGGAAACAATTACCAAAAATAACATTGAAACATAATAGTTCCATATATTAAATGTATTTTTTCCTATAAAAAATTCTCCTTGCCATTTTCTACCTTTCGGACAATATAAAATATAAACAAATGAAGGAAAAATAGGAAAGAGGGAAGGAAGAAAAGAAGGGAAGATTGTAGTGCAAGCTTACAAACACTATTAATTTTGCTTTCATATATCAGGGTTCAACTACTTTCTATATTTTTTCATGCTGGAATTGGCAAGGAAAATAATTTACTAGTAGTAGCAACTCTATGCTTCTTAACAAAACAAAATAAAACATAGAAAAAAGTAAAATATTTTCTTGATTGTTTAAGGACTCAAAAGCAAACGTATTTCAAGTGCATATTAACTTCTATTTTCATCAGAAACTTTTAATTCCTTCAGAGAATAGATTCATAGTAAAGACCAAAGCTTAGTTTCAAAAGCAGACAACATTTTGACCCTATCACTGATTATAAACACATTTTATTTTAAAGAAAACCTTCAATTTTGTTTTATTCCATTTCAGAAAGTAAAACAATTGTATTATTTCATTTGTAAAGTCATTCAACAGTAGTCCCAAATACGTAATCTAAATTTGCATAAAGGTACAGTGAATTTTCTTTATGACTGAAGAGCAAGATACCTATTTCCGTGACACAAAATTTACATCTAGCCTAAGAATATATTTTTGAAGAAACTTTTTATCTTCTATGTACTCACAGGTTTAAAAGTCCCACAATCATAAATATGATTAACTTGTAGGATTAATAAAGGCACTTACTTTTTATAATAATAGTCTATATCAGATTTAT
Organism: Rattus norvegicus; assembly: GCF_021556685.1. NCBI lineage: Eukaryota > Metazoa > Chordata > Mammalia > Rodentia > Muridae > Rattus > Rattus norvegicus. The sequence goes on along the minus strand of NC_141554.1, from coordinate 54,476,789 downwards.
ATAGGCATTTTCCCATATTTCAGATAATTATACCTTCATAGCTACTGTCCAATAAAATTTGTGAGTAACTTTTATTTTTTCTTCTTTGTTTTCAGAGCTGGGGACCGAACCCAGGGCCTTGTGCTTGCTAGGCAAGCACTCTACCACTGAGCTAAATCCCCAACCCCATGAGTAACTTTTAAAGAAATTCAGGAAACTACTTGATGCGTTCCATACTACTAGAGTATATAATTGACCCTGTTTTCTCAGGTGCTATATGCTAAGAACATTGTAATTTAAAAAAAATGTGCCAGGTTTTTGAAACCTAAGCAGTATTAAGTGCTCTAAAAGAGGTATGTATAGTTTCAAATCCTAAATAATATTATGAGCATTGTTTTATGACAGACATCATTACCAAATGACACTGCTTGGAATTAAAACTAAAGCTATTTCCCTCTTCCCAACTTTGCTGCTCTGTAGTATTTCATCAGCTCACATACTTCTTTTTCATTTTTGTCATTTCTTCCTATAATTTTTTTCTTTAACTCTACCCCAGAAACCAACAATAGTAGCACAGTGATTCACAGTTCTGCCTTTTTCCTCCCCAGAAATATAGGCAAAGCAATGTGGTTTGTTATTGCTGTTGTTTGGTTGTTTTATTTTGTTATTTTGCTGCTTGCAACTTGGTATGTTTCCAAGGGAAGGAGGAAGGATCCTAGCAGGTGAAACTTCATGCTTAACGAGATGTTAACAGATGTTTCTATTTACAGCTTTAAAGACCTACCCTGTTTTACAAGCCCTTGCATATAAGGTCAGACTCTCAAGTACCCCAAGATTTATGACAAATAAAATAAATTTCTGTACAAGGAAAGGGAACATGGAAAGCTTTGAGACTTTTCATTGTGCTGCTTTATTTGCTGATTTTCAACTCTTGTCGTTCTGCTCCTGACTTGCAAGCCTGGTGGTTTACCCCTCTGACATTTTCCTTCAGCACAGCAATAAATAGGGGAAAAACTTCATTCTGGAATTAGCTCCACACTCTCTCGCACCGACTAGACATCTCCTCACAACTTAGCACCTCTCCTTTCCCTAATGCTATAGCTATGTTTCTTTAAAATCAATCTAGTCATCTTTTGCTGTTAAATTTTTTAAACAAGTTACCATCTCATATCAAAATCGATATCTGGTGTCTTCCTTCGATTAAAAACACTATAAACAGCCAGAAGAAACCAATCCCTCCTGTAATGTACTTAGCCCACAAGGAAAACTTGTTTCTGTTTTCCGGGAGAGCAGCACTCCCTCCTTCAGATGCACCCTGCTGAAATCTCCGCCCTCTCCTGGAGTGAGGGCACTGTGACAGTCCCCACTCTGATTGTCTCCACACAACTTTCCTCCACCGTGTGCCAACTTAACAGGGCACAGCCTCTGTGGAGAGTAACAAAGAATTATGTATAACCCCCACATTAGAAAGCAAGACAGCAGGGGTCCTACCAGCGCGGCTCTTGATGATGTTGGTGAATCTGTCCCCCGCAGCATCTTCCTGGATCTCTTCCAGACCTCTTGGCTGAGCCATATCCACACATTAAGTATCCTGGAATTCCCCACGCCCCAAACTTTGAAGGCGGGTGGGTTTCTCTCGTCTGCTAGATGCTGTCAGAAGGTAGCTTGCTGGATATATGGTGTGTCTGTCCATCTGAGGGAGGATTTCCCTCCTCCCCAAGCCCTCAGCCACAGATATAGGGATGCAGGAGGAGCAGGGAGTTCGGTTGGAAAACACAAAAACACAGACACCTTGGCGTGGGTTGGTGGAAAGAGGGCTCTGTCAAAATGCCCAGCCCATCCCTAGAGATGAGAGAACAGGTGCTTCCCCCACCTCCTGGTTCTAAAATAGAGTGGGTGAGGCCTGGAAGGTGAAATCTGAAAAGGGACCTGGTGGTCAATAAATCCACAAGCAAGTTAGAGACTTGCTTTTCCACGCTGCGCAGAATCAATGCGAAAACAGGAGCAATTAGGAAGCTGCTTGCCAAAAACAGCACATGAGACCATGAATGATTTAACATCGCCACAAAGATGACTGCACTGGGGAAAGGAGTCACTCACTTTCTCTATCTGGGTCAGTTATATCTGTGTACCCCATTTTCTTATACTGACCTCTGTACATTGACCAGGTGTAGATAAAATAGGCTGAGGGCAATTAATATTCTTAGAAGATTTCACCAAAGCTATATACACTTTCTTCAGTGTGTATATTCACTCTGCCTCCTCCATCACTTCCTCCCACTACTGATTCTAGAATTAGATTGGACTATAAACAGCTCATATGACTTTATTTTCTAAAAATTTCAAAAGTGACTCTTATTTAGTTAGTATCCTAATTCTTCTCTCCCCTCATCTGACACAAACAACTTACTATAAACTGGTCTTCATCCCTGTGACCCTACTCTTATATACCATCTATTGAAGAAAACTTTGCAAGAGATACTTGGCATGGGAGTCAGAAACAACTGAAGACTTTCTTGTCCTCTTCATTTTCATTAAGATGGCAATACATTTGAGATAATCTGGGGAGGTTTACAGAACAACACTGCCTGTGTTCCACTCAGTTGTCCTCACCTCTTACCTGGGCATCAGGATTTGCACAAGATGCCAGGTGATTTCAATGGGCAACAACCCCCGATAATAGTGCCTTAGAATACAAAATATGTTTTCAGAACCCCTTGTGCTATCCTTTTTCATTTCAGTGTATATTTGAACAAAACATTCATAGTTACAGCTAAATTTAGTGTATTCTCAGAAATAAGAGAAAACATAGGCAGGCTAGCCTGATGATTTAGTCCTTTAATCCCAAGTACTCGGGAATTTTGGGGGAAAGATTGATATAGGACAATTTCAAAGGCTGTCTGTGCTACAGAGTTCAAGACTTATTTCAGCAACTTAGAATTTGTCTCAAAATAAAGCAGTGGTACAATGTTTGCTTGGCATTTGAGAGCCCTTAGATTCAATCCCTTGTATAATAATTTAAAACAAAAATCTGATTATTAGATTGTATATCATTAAGTTAATCTAATCAGAAGAATATATGTAAAATTCTACTAACATAAGCATAGGTTGGATTGCATGTGAATGTATTTAATATGTTTGTGGAATGTTTTATGAAACAAGGAAATTATAGCTAAATATAATATTTAAAATGATAAGACTTATGTAAAATGTCAATACTATTTGGTTACTGGACTATAGCAAGCATCTCTATGGCTACACAGGAAGAAACATATTTTAAAAGTGAATCAAGACTTTTGTGAACCTCCGAACTGCCGAGCTTCTTAAGGCTGAGAGACTAGGTGGCTGGAAATATTGCTCATTATTTTATTCTATTAAAATCATCTTCAAAGCTAGTTTGAAATCTGCCTGGAAACTGGCTGGTGCAAACGATCAAGGAGCAGAAAGGAAACTGCTACAATCTCCCTTAGTCTGAGTTCACACTGATCTATTTATTTAAACAAATATAAAAGATCAACCTCGTAATAATTCCTATTCAAAAACCTTTGAAGTTAGGGAGGTTATAAAACCACTTCTCTGCCAATGAGCCAGTTATATCCAGATAACTCTGTGACTGGTCCATAGGAATTTTAAATATTGTTTATTTTTCTGAGCAAATAGTTTCTGTGGACACCTGGAAAACTTAACACTGAATTTATTTTCCCCTAGGATGATAAAAGACCTTTAAGTAATATTACATCAAAGAATTTGAGATTAGTAGCTAAAATGATTTATATCATGCAGCATCCATCTTGAATATGAACATGATATAATTAACCAAAACATCACCTTATTCTGAATAAAAAATTGCCTCTAGAATTTCTGAAATGTAGCGCACACATTATATTCTATGATTCTCATGAACTTCCATGTAGTTGTCTTTAGCAAAATCAAGGAACAACAATTTTGATGTATGTCTTGAATACTGTTATCCATTTATATAGAGATATCCATTGATTACATGGAAGAATGTACACAAATCAGCATGACTATTTGTTAGTTTTCTTTTGGAAATAATGTAGAAAACAAACTTGAAAATATATGTATTTTAGGGATGCACAGAAAGCATTTTCCCTTGGAGACTAGAAATATAGTCTATATTTTTAGATTACCATTATAGGCTCTGCAAATTTTCTAAGAAACATTTCAACACAGTCAAGGGTAATTTGAATCACAGCATTTTCTTATTCTTTCTAAACTTATTTTTTTAGGAATGTCAAATTTTTGAGTAGTAGAATGGTCTAAATTTAGGCATTTGCTTTGTGTGTGTCCTCAGGCAGGGTGAGCTCTTGGGTGAAAGGAAATGCTGCTTTGGTATTGAGACTTTTTTCCCTCTTAACCATCTAAAACGGTATTATGTTATTTGGTGCTCGAAATTATTTCCCCTGAAGTGAGCATTGTAATAAACATGATTTTAGCGAGCCTGTGAGCAACTCATGATTTCAAGTCCCAGGTTCTAGAAGAGCAAAAAGATTACACTGCTCCAGTATGTAGTTTCTGTGTTCAGGAAGAAACTCACTAGTTTCTTTGCTCATTTTAGTCTCCTGATATAAATAATTTAATCTAAAACTTTAACCTATAAACTAATATACATCTCTTTATGTTACACATTAGACTGACATTTGCTTTGTTATTATGGACTTTAGAAAAGAGATGGCTTACAAATTAATCTCAGTACCTCCCCTCCCTCAACAACTAAATAAGTACTCAGTTAACTAATCAGGCAAGGCTGTGTGTCTAAAATTTGTGAAAAAATCCTCATCTGATAACATTTGCAGATTTACAACACCTACTGTAATCGGAAAACAAGCAATTTATTCAAGTATTTAAAAATATTTAGATATTTGCAGTGCTCAGCACCTAAGTTTAGTGGTAACCAGGACTACCTTTGACCCTTTCCTTTCTATCTCCCTCCTCAGCTTCTGAACTTGACCTCCTCCTAAATGTTTCTGATCCAGTTAGTCAGACCATGACCCAAACCATGTTCCTGGTGAATATCAAAAAGAAAAAAAATGAATTAATGTACCTAAAGCCTAGAACTAGATAGATGCTGTTTGGGGTCTATTTGAGAATGTTATATGGACAAGGAATAGCTGGATGAAGAAGCAAGGAAAACCTCTCAGACACCTATAACAATTGCTCCATCACTTCCACTGGCCAAAGACCACTAAAAGGAAGAGGAGGGAAATGGATGATGGGCTGGTTGAGGGGGAGTCCTCCTAAATCTAATAAATATGTGATCAAGCTCTCATCCTGGTCCAGTTCAGTGAAAACTCACCATTGTGCCCTATCTTTTCTGCCTGGATGTACCACAGCCCCTCAGGAGAAGAGTATGAGTGCTTACCCAACTCACCACTGCCAACACCCTGATATGCCTAAGAATGAGGAGGGTTTAAAGGCCTCCAGCAACAAAGGTGGTGATGTATATAGCCTACCTTTCTTGGGAGACTTGAAGGACTTCCCCAAAAGGCATATTCCATCCCTATTTGAGTCTGAGACCTAGGGTACTCCTGATGATGAGCCCTCTAATCTATAACCTTTTCTCTCAACACTTACCTACTGCAACATGCAGTACTTGAAGTGTACATGCCAGAGATAGAAGGAGGTATCTCACCAGATCTAGCTTCTAAACTCAGAAAATATGAAGATGCTGCAGAAGTTGTAGGAGTGGCAGTGATGTTCCAAGTTCCCCACCAAAATAAAACCTGCTCCAAACCTACAAAAAGTTAAATTAAACACTATGCTATCGTTTCCTCACTCCCTCTCCTCAGAAACACTACTATGTACTAGTGTCTGAGTAAGATCTTCCATCTTCATGTTCATGACATCTAATTATTTAATTATTCACTTAACATATGTATGTGTGAATAAATATGCATAAATAACATATGTGTGTATTTAGTGTTGCTAAGCCTATTTAGTGTCATTTGTATGCATAATTTTAGAGCTGACTTATAATTGAATAGGCTTTTAGGGGGAGTCATCTCTCTGATGGAGAAAAGTAATTCTCCAACACACAACATTCTTTAATTCCCTATAATTTTTTTATTCAGGGTTCATGTGGTTTACTCCATCTATGTTGAGATGTTAGTTTGTGTTTCCATTGTTTAGGTCTTAGCTAAACAGACATATTATTAAGATTTAATAGGCGCCACTTCCCTGTGTTTTTTGCAATAGAATTTCTGTTCCTCTGGCACTTGCCAATTATTCCATCTCCTCTTCCTCAATGTTCTCTGAGTCTAAGGTTTGGAAGTTTTATTATTGATGTACCAACTAGAGATGGGTACTCCTCAAGCCCTTTTACTTTGCATTTTGACTAGCTGTATCCTTCTGTAATTATCTATATCCGTTGATTTTTTAAGCTTCTTTGATGAGAAATAAGATTATATATACATATATATGTGTATAAAGATAACTATTCATAATGCAGTTAGGAATTATGCCTGTTTTAAAAAATTGGTAACAGGTTCTTTTCTAAGAATTGTGACCTCAGTATCCCAGTTAACCTAAGTTTCTAGTACTGGGCATGATTTCAATCCTGTTGAGTGGGTTTTAAACCCAATTAGACAATGTTTGGTTGATGCAAAAAGTTGAGTGCCATTATTACACCATAAGTGATATCTTATGCTGATAATTATTGTGGTTCATAAGCATCAGAGGTTGAGATAGACTATTCACCTTTTCCTCTTTTTTGGATGCTTGCATAGTAACTTCCACATCTGTGAAAACTACTCCTCATAGAGGAAGCTTTGGGTCAGATCAAGCTCAATTTCTCCCAGATTTGTGTCCAAAGTGCAGTGTCTTCAGCAATAAGGACTTACTTTTAACTTCCTCTGGGAGGCAATGAAGAAAGACAGCAATAATTTGTCCAGTTTTGTGAGCCCACAAACCAACAACTGCATAAGGTAATTCTCATGTTTGGTTACTGAGGATTTAGTTAGATCGTCTATACTTCTGGAGGAAGTATTGGTCACCACAATAGGTATAATTCATTTAAAGAGCATACACATACAGACATGCACAGATAGGGGGTTGGCACACAAGCATGCATGCATGCATGTACATACACAGGTATTCACACATGTAATTTTAAGTAAATATAAAGATTCCTATATCTTTTTAAAAAGTTTTTTATTCAACTTCTCCTCCTGTTTTATCCTCCTTCCCCATTCTAGTATTAATACCCTTCATCATTTTCCACATTTCTTCATTTTAGTAAAATCAAATCTAAAATTTAAATGTTGCATTGGAAACTAGCAACAGTGTTATAATTGGAACAAATGCCTAGTCAAGAATTTGAGACCATAAAACTTATTTATCAGGTCATAGAGAGATATAGAGCTATTTGACCTCTCCTGCATGCCAAACCAGTGGAGTCTAATATAATTGGTGCTTTGAAAAAGATTCTGTTATGGCAAGTGAGGCTAAATCTGGGAAAATAATAATGGTTGGAAATCTGTATATGTAAAATATGGAATTGATTTAGTTCCCTATAGGTAAACAAAATATAATATCTCACTTTGAATTACTTCAGTTTGGGGGACATATTAAATGTGCTGAGTCTTAGATCATATACAAATTGACTACTTGGTCACAAATCAAAACATATGTATATAGTTCTAAAAGATGCATGCTCATAATATCTCATATATAATTTTGGGCATGTACAGTATCCTTCTTCTAATGTAGCTTTTCTTGGGATATAATCATGTGTGTATCATTATACTTTTTATAGTATAAGATCAACAAAGACAATAACTAAATGATAATTCATTATAAACTATATTATAAATTACTTTCAAATTATTTCATCAGTCCTCATATATTTGATGATTAAATTAAATTTTGAAATTGATAGCAGTTTTTCACTCCATAAATAAGCTATCTTTAAATGTAGAAATTTAATACTGATGTCTTTCCTTCTTGGATGTGAAAATCTGACTTAGATTTCACACGCCTAACTTATTTTTCCCATAGTTTATTGTGGTGAAGTCCTGAAAGGTGGTGCATAGTATTGGCACTGAATATTAGTTGTTTGTTTTATTGTATTTGTGAAAAGACGAATTTTACATGGCATTTGTATTTACTTGTCTGCCTTCCTTTTTTCCTTTTTTTTGGATATTTTTATTTACATTTCAAATATTATTCTGTTTCCTGGTTTCCCAGCCATAAATCCCCATCCCATCTCCCTCCCCTTCTTCTATAAGCATGTTCCCCCTCCCCAACCACCCCGTTCCTGCCTTCCCCCTGATATTTCCTTACACTGGGAGAGGGGTGTCCAGCCTTGGCAGGACCAAGGGCTTCTCCTCCCATTGGTGCCCAAAGGTAAGGATCAAGTAAAAGAAAAAAGAAAATCTATGTTACCATGAAATATCTAAGCAAGGAAGTCACTAAATGTCATATCAGCCACACTCAAGTCTGCTGCTGTTATAATATAACCCTGCAAAAGTACCTGTAAGGGACAAAGTGTTTGGCTAATAATTTCAGGTTACAGTTCATCTTTGTGGGGAAGACAAAGCAGGAATGTGAAGCACCAAATCACCTCAACATTCAAGGCCAAAGTAAAAGTAGAATTGTTGCTCAGTTGATACTCTTATACACTTCAGAATCCTAGCACGGAATACTGCAAGCAACAGTGGTCTGAGTCATCACATATCTATTAAAGTAATCATGACAATGTACAACAGATATGTCCACAGGATCAACCAAATCTAGACTATTCCTTATTTGAACTCTCTTCTCTAGTACTTCTAGATCATGTTAAGTTTGTATCTAAAACTGACCATCACAGTATTCTAGTAGAGAATTTAGTATACAATTTTCAGATTAATGACATTAAGTTTGTATGTTTGTTTTTCAATCTCAGATAATAATACATTTACTTTCCAATGAAGCCAAAATTACTACACAATAAATATTTTTTTAAAAATAATTCTCCAAAAGGTAATAGAAAGACTAGCATTTTTCATTGGTTATATATTTAAAAGCTGTACTATAATTCATACTTGTGAGTAATTTTTGGATGGTCTGGGACAATATTGTGGAATTTAAAAGCAAAGATATTTTTCTTAAAGATGCCATAATTTAGGAGAGAGTAGTAGTACAGTGAATTGAAAGTTTTGAACTCAGTAGCAATGCTGAGCTCAAGATTTTGAGCATTTAAATCATGTACCACTATAAAAATCTTGTAAACTAGAGTGTTGACCGGTACATATAGAAGAAAATTTAATGATTTTTTTCACTTTTATTGTTGCTTTAAGGCAGAATTTTGTGTAACCCAGGCTGTCTCAGTAGCTAGGAAGTCTTTGAATTCTCTTGCTCTAATGTCTTTTCCTCCTTCTCAGTGCTGTTTTTACCTCCAATATAATACTATACCTAGCAGTAGATCAAATGATTTATCATCATAAAAATATTGAAATATCAGTTAATTTTTTTTATTGTGACTTGGTTAACGTTTTAGTGGATTTCCATGGTCAAATCTTGCTGTTGATCTGCCATTTGCTAAAACGTTCTTCACAAATACATTCAACGTGATAACAGTGATGATGATGGTAATGGTGGTGATGATGATGATATCTGTGTACATGTGTTCTCTTTAAGGATGAAAATTCTGTAGTTTCTTCTCTGAACTATGGCCACTTGTTGGACTCTGTGTTAATTTACTGGAAATTGAAGCTTTTCAAATGATGGTTAAGAGATGCATTGGTTTGTCATTATATAATTACTCCTTAAGGGTCAGTTACTTCTTTTGAAGTTGTTGACCATTCAAAGTACATAGATGCCTGATACAATAGATGTTATTGCCATTCCTCTTGGTTACTATCCAGGAACTGATGTTAAAACCCTATTGTTGAAGCCACCATATACTTGAATCTTAGAAGATAGAGAAGCCACAGTGGAACTAACCTGAAATCTCTATCCTCACTGGCTGGATTGCATGGTGCTGGAAGGTATTAAATCCACTACCAGATAAGAAAAAGTAATCATCAATTATACCCACCTATGTACTCTATATGCTAAAGTAAAGACAGGCCTGAAAAAGGCATGGTTGCTAGTCCAACATTATGAGAGTAACCATTCATTTTCTGATTAGATTTAAAAATCATTCCACAAGATAAAACATGGAACTGTACAATTTTCAGGCAAAGACCCATGGATAAATGCATCATTAGGCCCTAGGGGCTATCCTATTCCTATTTTATCCTAAATCTTCATAATATAATTATAATTATAATTATAATGACTTTTCATTGGCATTTTAACATACTTTTACTTTGTTGATTTTATTATCATCATTTTTCTTTCCCATCTACATGTTTCCAATTGTACTCTTCTGCCCCCCAGTGTACTCTATTCTGAATTCATGTCACATGGTTTCTAATAACTTCCTACTTCTTCAATACCTATGATTCCCCTTATAATGGTCTTCTTTTAAGTTTCATAACCTAATCTACATTCATATCTTTGTATATGTGTATAAGCGCCTGTGTGTGTGCATATGTGTGTGTGTGTGTTTGTGTACTTATTTTCTTACACATTGCTACAAAAATGCATTTGAAGATGTGAACATTGTCTTATTTTATTTTTATTAATTTAATTTGCTTTTGACAAATTCATACATGTATATAACACATTATAAGTGTTCTCTTACCCTTGAGAGAGAAAGAGATATTTTTTAAAATATCACATATATAAATTAATCAAACTCCTGATTTGTGGAGGCCAGTCTCAAAGGATATATCTGCAATATACTTTATCTACCTAAGGTTCAAGGATCATTCATATAAAGAAGACGTAGGAAAATTGTCATGTGCACAGCAGATATTCCATGGGGCTTCAACCTCAAAGAAATCCAGGAAAATAAGGAATGCTAACAGCAGGAGACTGTCTTTTTCAGGAATAAGCAAAACAATTGGTTACCCAATAGCCAATGGTCAGTCCTGACAACGTACATACAAACAAAATTACACATTTCTTAAAATTGAAATGTATACCACTGTACACACACATGCATGTGACAACAATTAATGAAAAAAGTGTCCATGAATTTGAAAGGTAAAAGGAGGAATATATGGGAGGCTTTGGATAGAAGAAAGTGAAGGGAGATTACTAATGTGAGACTTCACATTTCTTATTTCTACAATTCAAGGAGGTTTTGTAAAGAGTGTAATGATCTATAAGGAAAAGGAACAAAGTGTAATATGAGAAATATTTCAAGGTACAGATTCATATAGGAACTCTTCAAACATGGCTTTAAATTTTGTGCTCATTGAGAAGGGAAAACACTGAAGATTTAAATGGAAGAATTGCATGTCATCATTGAACTTCTAAAAGCTGTTCAATCAAAGCTAAAGAGAAAAACGGGCAAAGCAAGCAATGGCTGTTAAAAGGGGGCCACTTATCACTTATGTAGTAGTTCAGGTCAGGAATGATGGTGGTATAGTGTTACTGTGAGTGTGCTGTAATTTTCAGGATATATCTCAGAGATAAAACTTGGCATGTGTATCACTAATTCATCAATGCCTGCTGGGAAGACTGGTTGAGTATGTCTAATGAACATGATACTACATCCATTGAAAACCGTCTACTAGGGTTAAGAAATTTTTGGTCTTGTAAATGTGGTACTTCATCATTTGTTTATAATATGTATCATCTCTGTGATTTCAGTTTATTTTCTCTTCCATACAGTTCTTTGTCTTTCCAACTACCCTTAATGTTGAAGTTCAAGGATTCACTCCATTCTATTCACTGCAAAACTCATCAACATGTGAGCTTTCTCATTATAGTATGAATAGAATGCCAAGCTGTACTCATGGTGACCAAGAGCTATGGAAACATATTTTAAATTTTTTCTTAGAATTTTAGTCTATTTATCCAATTTCCTGCCATGCCCTTGGCTCATCATCAGAGACAATTTTGTCTTCTTTATCTAATTTTGTCAGTCAAGCATATTCATTGCTTCTATTTAAACTGATGACCAAGAAAATATTGGCAGACAGTTAAAATTTTCCAAGTTATTTCATGTGAATTGAACTACTAGCTTTTAAAAAAACGCTTAACTCAACTTAAAAAAAGTTCGATTACATGTTAAACTTTATATTACATTTACTTCATGATATTATATGTATTTTTCATCTTGTCAGATCATATAAGTGTTCCTCCAATAAAATATGACCCAATTAAATGTTTCAGTGAGAAATCTGTGTAATATTGTATCTTTGGTAAATGTTTAAGAGTGTGCACATATAGGCTATTACAAGGAAATAATATATGGAGAACATTATTGCTTTCTGATTGGTTATTAATAACATATAAGTAAAAGCTAATTATTATGTAATCTTACCATTACAGACGACATAGGTAACAAATTTAGGACACTTGAAAGGAAAATATTTAAAATTATATACTACTAATAGTTAATTAGCATATCAACATTACAACTAGAAATTTGTGCTAGACTATAAACCAAGAAAGACAGATAATGTGAGAATACAAACGCTAAAATAACTTGAACATTTTCAGAAAGATTTCTCTGTAAAGAAAAATATACCTTCTTTATTGCAAGACATTACACAGAAAACATCGAAACTCCACCATTATTGAGGTCCCACCCATATAAAATGCAAAGACTATAATCTCCAGAATCTCAATGAATATAAACTGGCTATAATTCAAACACTTTCATTTCAAAGAGACTACTTTTTATGATTTGAATATAAGAAAATTGTGATGTATTGTGATCTAGCTTCAGTGAAGAATGAACATAGTTGTGCTTGTTTTTTGTCAGCTTGACACAAACCTTAACATATTTGAGAAGATGACAACTTAACTGATTTTTTTCCATTTAAACTGTCCTCTAAGTTTGTCTGTTGGAGCATTAACTTGATTAATGCCTGATATAAGAGGGCCCAGCCTATCGCAAGCAGTGCCAACACTGTGCTGGTAGTCCTTTGTTGTATAAGAAAGCAGGCTGAAGGCCGATAGGAGCCGGATGTAGATCGCTCCTGAGAGACACAGCCAGAATACAGCAAATACAGAGGCGATTGCCAGCAGCAAACCACTGAACTGAGAATAGGACCCCTGTTGAAGGAGTCAGACAAAGAACTGGAAGAGCTTGAAGGGGCTCGAGACCCCATATGTACAACAATGCCAAGCAACCAGAGCTTCCAGGGACTAAGCCACTACCTAAGGACTATACATGGACTGACCCTGGACTCTGACCTCATAGGTAGCAATGAATATTCTAGTAAGATCACCAGTGGAAGGGGAAGCCCTTGGTCCTGCTAAGTCTGAACCCCCAGTGAACTAGATTGTTGGGGGGAGGGCGGCAATTGGGGTAGGATGGGGAGGGGAACACCCATAAAGAAGGGGAGTGGGAGGGATTAGGGGGATGTTTGCCCGGAAACCGGGAAAGGGTAATAACACTCGAAATGTATATAAGAAATACTCAAGTTAATAAAAAAAAAAGAAGAAGAAGAAGAAAGCAGGCTGAATGGGGATCAAGCAAGTAAGCAACATGGCTTCTGCTTCAATTTTTGACTCAAGTTCTTGCCTGGTGTTCCTGCTCTCAACTGAGTTCATCTTTCAATGATGAGCTGTGGTGTGAGAGTTGTAAAATGAAGTAAACTTTGCTTTCCAAGTTCCTATTTGCCACAGAATTTTGTCACAGCAATAGGAAAGTAATCAAGACAGGAGCTAGGAAAATGTTACACAATTACTGGTGAAATGTCTATCTATAAAATATCATCATAAGTGAGGTAACTCAGACCAAAAAGGACATACATTATATGTACTCACTGTTTAATGAATAATAGCCGAAAATGTACAGAATATCCAGGACACAATCTACAGAACTCAAGAAGATTAATAAGAAGAAGGGCTCAAGTGAGGATGTCTCAATCCCATTTAAGAATGAAAAGAAACCAATCACATGGGTCGGGGGAGAGGGAGGGAGGGAGAGGTCTTTGTGGGAGAGGAGACGGGGTAGGGAAAAAGGGACCAAGATCAAGTACTTGGAATGAAAATAGGGGTGAATCGCTGAGAAAGAATGGAAACAGGCAACCTCAGGAAGAAGAAGGTGAGGGGACTCACTAGAACTTTCTAGAGGCCTGGGAGGTGAGAGACTCTCAGGATTCAAAGGAAATGCCCTACAGTGGGGAGAGGGAACTTGTAGAGTCTACCTCCAGCAGACAGACAGGGCATCAAATGAGGGATAGGGTTGCCATCCTACAAAAACTTTGACCTAGAATTGTCCCTATCTAAAAGAACTGCAGGGACAAAAGTGGAGAAAAGCCTGAGAGAGAGGAGGTCCAGTGACAGGCCCAAATTAGGATCTAACTCAAGGGGAGGCCTCAGGGCCTGACAGTGTTCCTGATGCTACGGTATGCTTTCAGACAGGGGCCTAGCATGGCTGCCATTCAAGAGGCCCAACAAGCAAGTGAAAGAGTCAGATACAAATACTAGTACTCAACTATTGGACAGAAGCAGGGGACCCCTATGGTTGAATTGGGAGAAAGCTGGAAGAAGCTGAGGAGAAGAGTAAGCCTGTAGGATGAACAGCAGTCTCATCTAATCTGGACCCCTGAGATCTCTCAGACACTGATCCACCAACTAGACAGCATCCACCAGCTGATATGAGGCCCTCAACACATATACAGCAGAGGACTGCTTGTCTGTCCTCAGTGAGAGAAGATGAACCTGAGGCCCCCACCTGAGGGAGTGGAGAGGTAAGATGTGAAGGGCATAGGGTTTAGGGACATTCTCTTGGAGATTGGGGAGGAGGAATGTGATGAGAAACTATTAAATTGTGGACCTGGAGGGGTATAATGACTGGATTGTTTTAAAAAAAAGATTAAAGGATAATACTACTAATAAAAAAGTTGTGAAATTATCAAATTTACTTTTTCATATGTTCCAAAATAATTATTTTGACCACACTTACTTAAATTTCATTCATACTTCTTTGTATATAGAACTTAACATTTTAAAATTATTACAATTGACAACGTCCTCTGCTAATTTTCCTGTGATAATCAAAACATTAGGGCACATAAAATGTCTATAATGGTTAATAGTAAAATAATAAGGAGTTACTCTTTTGTACATATTCTGAATATGAATGCATCTTATTTTATAGCATGTTAGTTAACTTTATGTAAAGTCATGATCTGAATTTTTCCCACAATAATTTTATAATTGAGCCCTCAACTATTTTCTATATAATAATCTTAAATAATCTTACCAATACCCATGCCTAGCTACCAAATTTAGACAACATAATAATTTAAATATTTTTTTCAAGGAAAAACATATTTACCTAGTATTGAAAGGAACATGATGAAGAATCAAACTCAATATATATAATATTGATGCTATACATAAAAATAGAGTTGAAATGTGGCATTTTCATACCTCGAGAAAATAAGTTAAGACAACTAAAGCTCCCCTGTTTTGACTACAGCCAGACCAAGGTTTATGAACACTAGAAATAAAACAAATCTATTGTTAAATATGATATAATCTAGCAAAGCCAGATAATCTACATACTTTGAACTTGTCTAATGTTGTTAATATCTATAGTTTGACATTTAATTCAATTATACTGTCAGGCTAACCTATATACGTATTTTAGGAGGTGATAGAATTCATAAGTAATTATAGAGACACCTAGTCGAGATTTTTCTGATATTGGTATGAGCAATTATTTTTTTTTTTGGAAAAAGTAAAAGGCAGTCTTTTTAAGGCGAAATTAAATAAATTTATTAGATAATATATTAAATACATAAAACAATGTTCATAAAATAACCGTGAGAAAAGTAAAGATTTATATGAATACATTTGAGATGTCAATGATTAAAGTTTTATATGAAGACATTTGAGACATTAACAGTGATTGCATTCTGAAGAATTTCGAAAGGTTTGTAGTGTACTATACCAAAATTAGTGTAGTGTATTTGTCTTCTTTTGACTAATCATTGCAGTAGTTCTTTGTAATACAAACTAAAATGAAACAAAAAGTATAATTCACTCAGTCACAACTCTAATGCTAACTGAAATGAGCAGGTAGATATTACCAATATATTATTGTAAATGTCAGACTTGTTTTCTTATACATTGTGAGTACACCTTCTGACTAGAAGAAAAAGTGGAGGGTAAGGATCAGGTTTTAGAGCTGCCATTTGTTTTATAAAGTAATGAGTTAGAAATGGAATCTTGCGGACCTTCAGTTTTCTCAGAACGATGAACATAAGAATATATTTTCTTTCCCATAATTCAAGTAACATCAATTGTTTTTTTTTTTTATTAACTTGAGTATTTCTTATATACATTTCAAGTGTTATTCCCTTTCCCGGTTTCCGGGCAAATATCCCCCTCCCCCCTCCCCTTCCTTATGGGTGTTCCCCTCCCAACCCTCCCCCCATTGCCGCCCTCCCCCCATAGTCTAGTTCACTGGGGGTAACATCAATTGTTAATCTAGAAAATATTTATTAAGATGGATTGACCCATACAACATATGAGACAACCTAAAGTATTGGGTAACCTTCACAGAAACCTGTTTGGATACTCAGTTCAGGTAAACCTTTGCAATAAATCTAGTCTGCTTAATGGTAACTTCATATGTATAGATCTTATATAACTTTATGCTGTTTTAATTATTGAAAAATAAGCTAAGCTAAATCATTTAGTAAAAATATACTATAATTCAATATAAGTCATTATATACATATATATTTTTGCATATGTATGTATATGTAATGCTCATCAGTTACCAACTAGAACTTTATTAAGACACTGGGATTCAGCAGAGGTAATGAAGGTGGACAGAGAAGTAGCAGAGGAATGAGGGCCACCTGGATTAGTACATTCTAAGAAAACATGAGAAATATTACAGCATCTTACCAAAAGCAAACTATATATTTGATACAATGCCATCAAAATTCTAACACAATTTTTATAGACATTGAAAGAATTCTCAACTTCATATAAAAAAAGGATAGCCAAAAACATGCTAAAATATAAAGGGACTTCAGGTGGAATCATAATCAATAATATCAAGCAATAGTGATAAAAACTGCATGGAATTGGTTTAAAACAGACACATTAATCAATGGAATAAAGTCAAAGACCCAGAAATAAACCAATATACCTTCAGACACTTGATTTTAGTTAAAGAAGCCAAAAGCATACAATGGAAAAAAGAAAGCATCTTTAATAAATGGTGCTGGTCTAACTGGATGTCTACATGTAGAAGCATAAAAATAAGTCCATATTTATCACCCTGCACAAACTCAAGTCCATGTAGATCAAAGACCGTGACATAAAACTGGATGCACTAAATCGCATAGAAGAGAAAATGGGGCATAGCCTTGAATGCATTGGTAAAGGACCCACTTTTCTGAACAGAACACCAATGGCTCAGGCGCTAAGAACAATTGATAAATGGGACCTCAGTAAGCTGAAAAGCTTCTGTAAAGCAAAGGACTCTGTCAATAGAACCAATGGTAGCCTACAAACTGGGAAAATATCTTCTCAACCCTACATCTGACAGAGGGGTAAGAATCAAAATTTTTAAAGAACTCAACAACAACAACCCAAATAACCCACTTAAAAATGGAGCACAGAGCTAAACAGAGAATTCTCAACAGAGGAATTCCAAATGGTTTGGAAGCACTTAAAGAAATGTTCCAAGTACCTAGTTATCAGGGAAATGTAAATCAAAATAACTCTGAGGTTCTACCTTATACCCATTAGAATGCTTAAAATGAAATATCAAGTGTCAAAATGTGGAGCATATTAACACTCCTCCATTGCTGGTGGGAGTCCAAACTTGTACAAACACTTTGAAAATTAATTTGGTGGTTTCTCAGACAATTGAATACAACATAAATGTCTCCCAACAGTAGAATGGATAAATAAAATGTTATCTAGATGTGAGGGAAAGTGTTGGTGGAGGGAGGACAACTGGAGGAGTCTAGGAGAGGGAAACTGCAAAAAAAAAAGTTAAAAAATGTAAATAAGATAAATCTAAATAAAAAATACTTCTTGGGATCAGAAGTTAACCTGGTTATTGAGGCTCTGTCCAATATTCATAAAATACATTTAGTGTCACTAAGACTCTTTGCCATGTTGAGAATATGAGATTATATGAAAATTAGAGGCAAAACTCATGGAGATTGACTTTTTTGGGATGCTTGGGGGTGACATCAGAAAGTTGAGGAAAATTAGAAGCCAAAGCTCTGAGGTGAATAACTAAATCCTACCTGTGATGCTCAAGTCAATCTGGTCCAGGAGACCTGGCCAATATCAAAGCATTTGTTTGCAGCTGAATCTGCTGTGCCTGCTCTAACCCTCACCTCACTAGAGCTAAATCAAAGTCTTATAAGGAATGACTATCTTCATAGAGAAATCCTCACGCCAACTAGTTCCAGCATGGAAACATCAACCAACAGGTAGGAATTGCTGTAGTTTTTATCACAAACTTCAGTCAATTATGCCCCTCCATTAGGGAGGATCAGCTTAACCATTAAACAAATTAAATAAAAATTAACAGAAACGAACATGTTGTGACCAATCTTGATTGGCAACTTGATAGGATTTAGAATCACTATAGAAACACTCTTCTAATATGGTTCATAAGTCACAGGTCTGATGGCCCTGGCTTTCCTAACATAATAGGAGCACAAGAAAATGACTTTAAATCCAACCTTATAAAGATTATTGAAACCTTTAAAGAGGAAACGAATACATGATTATCGTATTTAGATAAGGGCTTATCTAAATTAGGTTAATCTAAATAGAGGGACTCATCCTAAATGTGGGTAGGACCATTCCATAGGATGGGGTCCTAGCTAAAAGAAAAGGCTAAGCCCACCCAGGTACTCAATGCTTTCTGATTCCTGAGTTGCCTGATCCTGCCACTGTACCTTCCCACTATGATTGACCATATTTCCTAGAACTGTAAGCCACAGTAAATGCTTCCTTCCTTAAAACAACAAATAAACAAAAAAAAGATACTGCTATTCACACTGATTTGGATATTGTGTTGATAATTTATAGAAAATGACAAAGTACAAAAGAGAATAAGAATGCACTTAAAGTACATGACTTAGAGAGCTTGAATAATATAATCTTGAAATTTTACTTTCATATTTTGAAATTTTTAAAGATATTTGACATTTCTTATCCCTCAATACCACTCATTTTTAACTATATTTTTAACTATTTTTAATATATACTGATGCAACTTTATAGTGCTGCATCATGCAGGGAAATTTAACAGTAACGACATGAACTAAATATCATTTGCCAAGCAGATATACAAAATATTGAAGTCAAACTAGGGGAATATGAGCTAATACTAACAAAGAAATTAAGTAATGTTATTGTATATCTATCATAAATGTAGAAGGCTAGAGAGATGGCTTAGCAATTAAGAGATATTGTTGCTCTAGCTGAGAACCAAACTTAAATTCCCAGCATGCACGAGATGTTTCACATCCATCAATAACTTTAGTTCCAGGAGATCTTCATACTTGAACAGATACTAAGCTCACATATGATACATATACATACATATATACATACATACATACATACATACATACCCACACATACATACATACATACATACATACATACATACATACATACATGCAAGCAAGGAAAACAAAATAAAATGAATACATTCTAATAAAACCTTTAAAAGAAAGGCAATGCTTAAATTTAAAAAAAAATAAGACCCAAATTCCGTGGGAAAGAGAGCTGACCACCCAGGAATGCAGACATCCTGAGACCACAGGACAGACTGCCACCTCTGCACACCTCTGCCAACATCCCTGGTCCAAGGGGAAACTTCACAGTGCCTCTGGACACAGGGATATAGGAACAGACAGCCACCAGTCCCCATGGTTCTGATCTGTGCCCAGGACCAAACTGAACTGCCCAAATAGCTCCCTGTACCTAAATCCTGTGGGGGAGAGAGCTGGACCCTCAGAATTGTGGATACTTCTGAGAAGTCAGAGGAGACTACCCTCTGCCCACAGCCCAGATCCAAGAGGGAATCTTATAGTGCAGCCTGTGCTCACTGGGTGCAAGGACCTATGAGTCATCACGGGCAGGACCCTTTGATTCCTGCCCATGCCTAGAGGTGGAAGACAGTCTCTAGTAGTGCTGACACACCTGAAATCAGAGAACCTATTCTCAGGAAAGGCTGAAAGAAAACAGGAAAACAGTTCTACAGGAGTACTGACATAGAGGCCTACAGCAGGGTCCAGTCACTCTCAGAAACAGAAAGAAAAACAAACACCAGAGACAACCCAAAGGCTGGAAGCAAGTGCAGGAATCTAAGCAACAGAAACCAAGATTATTTGGTATCATCAGAGCCCAGTTCTCACAGCAAAGAATGTATTGGATATCCAAACACACCAATAAAGCAAGACTTAGATTTAAAATCACATTTTTGATAATGTTGGAGGACTTTAACAAAGACATAAAGAACTCCCTTAAAGAAATGCAGGGAAACACAAGTAAACAAATAGAAGCCCTTAGAGAGGAAACATAAAAATCCCTGAAAGAGAACCTGGAAAAGCTGTTGCTGCTGTTGATGCATAACACACTGCTATTATTGGTCTTTTTATATAAATATAAATATATATATACAGATATATAATTTGAATTTTTTGAAACTTTAGCTGTGCTGTCAACTTTGGAAAAAAGTATCCCCGTTTACTGTGTTGAGTTGGCACTGTACAGAAATTAACAGCCATATTGGTCTAGAAATGTTGAACTTAAGTTTTTTCCATTTGTACAGGGGCAACGCACTGTATTAAATATGTAAGGTCTTATCTACATGGGTTTGATTACAAAAACTAATAAAGTATTCTCTAAATAAAAAAAAAAAATCCCTGAAAGAATTACAGGAAAAAAAACCAAACAGGTGAATGAATTGAAAATGGAAATAGAAACAATAAAGAAAGCACAAAGGGAGACAACAATGGATATAGAAAATGTAAGGAAGAGACAAGAAGCCATAGATACAAGCATACCAACAGAATACAAGAGATAGAAGAGAGAATCTCAGGGACAGAAGATACCATAGAAAACATTGACACATCTATCAAAGATAATGTAAAACGCAAAAAGCTCCTAGTCCAAAACATAGAGGACACAGTGAGATGATCAAACCTAAGGATAATAGGTATAGAAGAAAGTGAAGACTCCCAACTTAAATGGCCAGTAAATATATTCAACAAAATTATAGAAGGAAACTTCCCTAACCTAAGGAAAGAGATGCCCATAAACATACAAGAAACCTACAGAACTCCAAATACATTGGACCAAAAGAGAAATTCCTCATATCACAAAATAGTTAAAACACTAAATGCACAAAACAAAGAAAGAATATTAAAAGTAGTAAGAGAAAAAGGATAAGTGACATATAAAGGCAGACCTATAAGAATTACACCAGATGTCTCACCAGAGACTTTGAAAGTCACAAGATCCTGGACAGATGTCATACAGACATTAAGAGAACAAAAATGCCAGCCCAAGTTACTGTATCCAGCAAAACTCTCAATTAAGATAGATGGAGAAACCAAGATATTCCATGACAAAACCAAATTTACACAATATCTTTCTATAAATCCAGCCCTACAAAGGCTAATAGATGGAAAACGCCAATACAGGGAGAGGAAGCTATACCATAGAGAAAGCAAGAATATAATTTCTTTGCAATGAAGCCAAAAGAGAGAAAAACAAACATAATTCCACCTCTAACAATGAAAATAACAGGAAGTGACAATCACTATTCCTTAATATCTTTCAACATTAACGGACTCAAATCCCCAATAAAAAGACATAAACTAACAGACTGTATACGTAAAGAGGACCTAGTATTTTGCTGAATGCAGGAAACACACCTCAAAGACAAAGACACACACTACCTCAGAGTAAATGACTGGAAAACAACTTTCCAAGCATGTGGCCCAAAGAAACAAGCTGGAGTTGTCATTCTAATACCAAATAAAATTGACTTTCAACCAAAAGTCATCAAAAGAATGATAAGGCAGGACACTTCATATTCATCAAAATAAAATCCACTAAGATGAACTCTCAAACCTAAATATCTATGCTCTAAATGCAAGGGCACCTACATTCATAAAAGAAAACTTACTAAAGCTCAAAGCACACATTGCACCTCACACAGAAATATTAGGAGATTACAACACCCCACTCTCTATAATGGATAGATCATGGAAACAGAAATTAAACAGAGACATAGAAAAACTAACAGGTTATGAACCAAACATAACAGATGACTTAACAGATATTTATAGAACATTCCATCCTAAAACAAAAGGATATAACTTCTTCTCAGCACCTTATGGAACCTTCTCCAAAATTGACCATATAATTGGTCACAAAACAGGCCTCAACAGATACAGGAAGAGAGAATTAAACCCATGTATCCTATCAGATCACCACACACTAAGATTGGTCTTAATTAACAACAATAATGACAGAAAGATCACATATACATGGAAGTTGAACAATGCTCTACTCAATGACAACCTAATCAAGGAAGAAATAAGAAAGAAATTATAGACTTAGAATTTAATGAAAATGAAGATACAACATTCCCAAACTTATGGGAAACAATGAAAGTGGTGCTATGAGGAAAACTCATAAATCTGAGTGCCTGCAAAAAGAAACAGGAGAGAGCATATATCAGCAGCTTGAGAAAACACCAAAGCACTCAAGAACAAAAAGAAATAAATAAACCCAAGAGGAGTAGAAGGCAGGAAATAATCAAATTCAGGGCTGAAATCAACCAAGTAGAAAAGAAAAGGACAATACAAAGAATCAACAAAACAAGGAGCTGGTTCTTTGAGAATATCAACAAGATAGATAAACCCTTAGAAAGACTAACCAGAGGTCACAGAGAGTGGATCCAAATTAAGAAAATCAGAAATGAAAAGGGAGACATAACAGTAGAATCAGAGGAAATACAAAAAAATCAACAGATCCTACTACAAAAGCCTATATTCAATAGAACTAGAAAATCTGGAGGAAATGGATAATTTTCTAGACAGATACCAGGTACCAAAGTTAAATTAGGAACACATAAACCATCTAAACAACCTCATAACTCCTAAAGAAATAGAAGCAGTTATTAAATGTCTCCCAACCAAAAACAGCCCAGTTCTAGATGGGTTCAGTGCAGAATTCTATCAGACTGTCATAGAAGACCTCATACCAATACTGTTCAAAATATTCCACAAAATAGAAACAGATGGAGCACTAACAAATTCCTCCTATGAAGCCACAATTACTCTTATACCAAAACCACACAAAGACCCAACAAAGGAGAACTTCAGACCAACTTCCCTTATGAATATTGAAGGAAAAATACTCAATAAAATCCTTGCAAACCGAATCCAAGAACACATTAAAAGCATCAACCATCATGATCGAGTAGACTTTATCCCAGGAATTCGGGGATGGTTTAAATATGCAAAAATCCATCAATGTAATCCACTATATAAACAAACTCAAAGAAAAGAGTCATTCATTAGATGCTGAGAAAGCATTTGACAAAATTTAACACCCTTCATGATAAAAGTCCTGGAAATATCAGGAATTCAAGGCCCATATCTAAACATAGTAAAAGCAATATACAGCAAGCCAGTAGCTAACATCAAACTAAATGGAGAGAAACTTGAAGCAATCCCACTGAAATCAGGGACTAGATAAGGCTGCCTACTCTCTCCTTACTTACATAATATAGTTCTTGAAGTCCTACCCAGAGCAATCAGAGAGAGATAGGAGGTCAAAGGGATACAAACTGGAAGGGAAGAAATCAAAATATCACTATTTGGTTAGGATAAGATAGTGTATTAAGTGACCCCAAAAGTTCCACCAGAGAACTACTTAACCTGATAAACAACTTCAGCAAAATGTCGGGGTAAAAAATGAACACAAACAAATCAGTAGGCTTCCTCTACTCAAAGGATAAACAAGCTGAGAAAGAAATTAGAAAAATGACACCCTTCACAATAGTCCCAAATAATATAAAATATCTTGGTGTGACTTTAACCAAGCAAGTGAAAGATTTGTATGACAAGAATTTCAAGTCTCAGAAAAAAGAAACTGAGGAAAATCTCAGAAGATGGAAAGATCTTCCATGTTCATGGATTGGCAGTTTTAATATAGTAAAGGCGGCCATTTTACCAAAAGCAATCTACAGATTCAATGCAGCCCCCATCAAAATTCCTACTCAATTCTTTATAGAGATAGAAAGAGCAATTTGCAAACTCATTTGGAATAACAAAACCCAGGATAGCGAAAACTATACTCAACAATAAAAGAACTTCTAGGGGAATCACCATCCCTGACTTCAAACAGTATTACAGAGCAATAGTCATAAAAAAATGTATGGTGTTGGTACATAGACACTGAGATAGACCAGTAGAAGAGAACTGAAGGTCAAGAAATGAACCCACACACCTATGGTTACTTTAGCTTTGACAAAGGAGCCAAAACCATCCAATGGAAAAAAGATAGCATTTTCAGCAAATGGTGCTGGTTCAACTGGAGGTCAACATGTAGAAGAGTGCAGATCGATCCATGCTTATCACCCTGTACAAAGCTTAAGTACAAGTGGATCAAGGACCTCCACATCAAACCAAATACACTCAAACTAATAGAAGAAAAAGTGGGGAAAATTCTTGAACACATGGGTACTAGGGAAAATTTCTTGAGCAAAACACCAATGATTTATGCTTTAATATCTAGAATGGACAAATGGGACCTAATAAAATGGCAAGGCTTCTGTAAGGCAAGAGACCCTGTTATTAGGACAAAACATCAACCAACACATTGGGAAATGATCTTTACTAAGCCTATATCTAATAGAGGGCTAATATCCAAAATATACAAAATCTCAAGAAGTTAGATATCAGGGAGACAAATAACCATATAAAAAATGGGGTATAGAACTAAACAAAATGTTTTCAGCTGAGGAACTTTGAATGGCCAAAAAGCACCTAAAGAAATGTTCAACATCCTTAGTCATCAGGAAAATGAAAATCAAAACAACCCTGAGATTTCACCTCACACAAGTCAGAATGGCTAAGATAAAAAACTAAGGTGACAGCATATGCTGGCAAGGATGTGGAGAAAGAGGAACACTCCTCCATTGTTGGTGGGATTGCAAACTGGTACAACTACTTTGGAAATCAGTCTGGAGATTCCTCAGAAAATTGGACATTCCACTACCTGAGGACCCAGCTATACCTCCCCTGCGCATATATGCAAAAGATGTTCCAACATACAACAAAGACACATGTTCCACTATGTTCATAGCAGCCTTATTTATAATAGTCAGAAGCTGGAAAGAACCCAGATGCCCTTTAACAGATGAATGGATTCAAAAAAATGTGGTACATCTACACAATGGAGTACTACTCAGCTATTGAAAACAATGACTTCATGACATTCATAGGGAAATGGGTTGAACTAGAAAATATTACCCTGAGTGACATAACTCAATCATAGAAATCATACTTGGTATGCACTCATTGATAAGTGGATTTTAGCCAAATAGCTCTAATTACCCAAGGCACAATCCACAGACCATAGGAAGCTCAAGAAAAAAGATGACCAAAATTCGAAGAAGGATGACCAAAATGCGGATGTTCCCACTCCTTCTCAAAAGGAGAACAGTTATCCATAGGAGGGGATAAGGAAGCAAAGTTTAGAGCAGCAACTCACAGAATGTCCATTCAGAGCCTGCCCCACATGTGGGTCATGTATATACAGCCACCAAAACTAGATAAGATTGATGAAGCTTAAAAATGCATGCTGAAAGGGACTGGATATAGATCTGTCCTGTGAAACACAACCAGAGCATGTCCCATACTGAAGTCAAAGCTAGCAGCAAACTGCTGAACTGAGAACAGGATCCCCTTTGGGGGAATTAGAGGAATTACTGAAAGAGGTGAAGGAGCTTGCAACCCCATTAAAACAACAATGCCAACAAACCAGAGCTTCCAGGGACTAAACCACTACCTAAAGACTATACATGGACTGACCCAGGGCTCCAACTGCATATGTAGCAGAGAATAGCCTTATTGGGGCACCAGTGGAAGGGGAAGCCCTTGGTCCTGCCAAGGTTGGACCCCCAGTGCAAGAGAATATGGGTGTGCAGTAAGGGTAATGTATGGGGGAATACCTGTATGGGGGAGGAGGAGGGGAGGGGGCAGGGACTTATGGACATGAAACCGGGAAGGGGAATAGTATTTGAAATGTAAGTAAAGAAATATATCTAATTAAAAATTTAAAAAAACTAATTTAAGAAAATTATTTGATAAAAAACACTGATATTTCACAAATTAAATTCTCGGGTATTTAACAGATGATATAAAATGTCTTGCTTTAAGATAGTGTGGGCTTTATGTGTTTAGTGTAGAAAACAATACTCTTCTAACATGGCTCTGTCAATGTCAAAGAAAAAAATGATAGGTGCACATTCTTGATAAGGACTTAGTAATTTGTTTATACAAGGACAAAAGCCTCGGTAAGAAATATTTTGATTGAAAATGAAATCAGACCCTGATCAACCTGCTTTCCCAGGAAGATCTACATTTTCCCCCAGTTACCACCTACCTTCATCTGGCCTGTGGATCCTGAAACATATAAGGACCCTTGCCTTCACTCATCCATCTTCCCTTCTTTCTGAGTCCCCTGGCCATACCAACTGCTCTCAGGAGCCTAATATTCCAGAGGGACCTCCATTTTCCTGTCTTCTCTCTGCCTACCTTCATCAGACCTGCCTCTTCTGAACCATACAAACCTGAGGATCCTGATCCCTACAGATCTGCAGATTTTTTAACCACACAGCCTAAGAATACCAATCACAGGCTAGCTATACCAGGACCATCAAGGTTAACTCCCATCCCAGTACCTACTACAACAGGAAAATCAAAGGACCGAAGACATCCCGATGGCTAAAAGCCTTTAAAAGAATAAAATCTAAAATATCCACAATAATATGACACCTTCAGAGCATGGCTACCATACTAAGGTAAGGCCTGGATATCCTAACACAACTGAAGCATAAGAAAATAAACTGAAGTCAAATCTTATAAAGATGATAGAGGCCTTTAAAAAGGAAATACATCACTTAAAGAAATATAGGGCATGAGAAAAAAATGAAATACAGGAAAATATAGTCAAACAGCTAGAGGTCTGTTTGTGCTGTAAAATTTAAAAAAAAGTTTTATTTTATTCTGCACTAGATCTGGCACCTTAGTGCCCTAAGACATCTGTTAGATATTTTCATCTCAGTCAGCATAACATTTCAGCCACTAAACTCCATCCCATATCACACTGCTGATGGCTACTCTCTGAGCCTGGTTACAATCTCTCTACCAATCTAGTTCCCAAGGCATGTTGCCACCATGCAAGACATACACATCTCAATTCCATCACACACTCTCTTGAGTTCAATTAAATTGCCACATGAAAGAACACACAACACAATAACCTCTGATCCAACTGATAATACACAATTACCCACCTAGACCTACAAAGCCCTGTACACACCCACCCCTTAAGAACATTCATAACAACCTGTAAATATGCAGAGAGGAATCTTAACATTTGCCTCCATGTTCTCTCAGCTGCTCCCTCTTCCCCCACTCCAGTCTCCTCCTTGTTTAAACTGTTTTCCCACCCATCCTTATTTCTTGTCCAATGACAGACCTCGCTCTATCTTGTGCCTGCCTTCTCCTGCATAATGACATCATCCTACAGAGGTCTTTAAAGATGAAACAAATAAATCCCTTAAAGATATAAAGGAAAATATAATTAAACGGGTTGAAAGTGGAAATGGAAGCAATAAGGACAACAGAAACTGAGAGAATCCTGGAGATGAAAAGTCTTGGGAAGATCAGGAACAACAGATGCAAGCATCATCAACACAATACAGGAAATTGAAGAAAGAATCTCAGGTGTAGAAGATACAATAGAAGAATTTGATACATCAGCCAAAGAAAATGTTAAATCTAAAGAACTCTTGACGCAAAACATCCAGGAAACCTGGATACCATGAAAAAACCTAACTAAAAAACAATTGGAATAGAAGAAGTTGAAGAGTCACAGCTCCAATTCCTAGAAATTATCTTTAAGAGATTATAGAAGAAAACTTTCCCAATGTATAGAAAGAGAGACTTCTTCACTGGGACCTCAACTGCTGTATCATCTCTTTCCTTGCAGACTTAACTTGGGAATGGTATATCCACATTCTGACCTTGTCCACCTTACCAGCCATAGCCATGGTCAGAATCATGAAGTGAGGTCTTTTCAAGCGAGCTTTCAGAGTTTTGTGGTTATGTCTCTTAATTTGGACTTTATCACCTTGTTCAAAACAAAGGAGATTAAGGGAAGGAACAGACTCATAAACCTGGCAGATATCAGGCCAGAGCTGCTTTTGCACCCTATGGAGTGCTTTCAAAAATTTTAACTTATGATGGTAATACTCAGCTAAGATATGAGACTAGAGGTTAGGAAGAATGGTGGGGGTCTTCCCAAATAGGATCTCAAAAGGGGTGAGACATACAGTATAGGTGGTGTTGCTAGCACTATATAAAGCATAAGGTAGGAGAGATGCCTAGTCATTGCCAGTTTCAAGGGTTAATTTGGTCAAGACCTTCTTCAGGGTCCAATCCCTCTTCTCTACTTAACCTGAACTCGGAACTGTAGGCACAATGTAATTTCCAATTGGTCCCAGGACTTGTGCTAGAGATTGACTTACCTTGGATATAAGTGTTGCTCCTTTGTCAGACCCAAGCAGGGTAGGTAATCCATACCTGGCTATGGTGTCTTCCAGAAGCTTCGTTGCCACTACATTGGCTGTTTCCTTCTTTGTATGGTAGGCTTCTACCCATCCCAAAAAGGTATCTATAAAATACTTATATGCCTTTGTTCCTGTTTTTAGTTCTGTATAGTGTATTTCCTAATTAGCCCCTGGCCATTGACCCCTGATTTGGGTTCCTGAAGCAGCTCTTGTATTGGGGCATAAGTAGTTCACAGCCTGGCAAGAGGCACAGTCGGAGATTACCTGATCAACCAAGTGTCCTAAATCAAATATTTTGTACCTTGCTCCTCACAGTAATTTCTTCAGTTTTCAGTGACCAGGTGTGAAGATTGATGAATCTGATACACGAGTTTCTTAGCAAACTCCTTAGGTAGGATGGTGCAGCTGTCTGAGGTCAACAGCCATCTGTCTCTTCTGTACCTTCTTGCCATTTCGCCTGACGTCATTTGTCGTCACAAGTATATTCAGGGATGGCTGGGAATGCAGAGGGCAGAAAAGCTACCAGGTTGTTGGTAGTGGATGCTTGGGTAGTTTCCCTTTCGTCTTTATCAGCTCTCCTGTTCCCTCAGGCTATTTCTGATGTTCCTTTCTGATTCATGGAACAATGAATTATGGCCCCTTTGAGAGGAAGCTATAATGCCTCCAATAAAGAAAGTTCCTTAATTTTGATGTTTATTTTTTTCCTTTCCCAGTCAACTATCCCCTCCCTTGGTATATGGAACTATGTACATAATCCATAGCAAAGGCATGCCTGCTGTTGCCATGGCTCCTTTTGCCTGTTTTAAAGCCTGAGTTAGAGCCTTTTGTTCTGGAATGAAGTTCCCAGCTGCAAAACAGTTGCCTGCATAACAGAGTCCAAGTCTGCTACTACTGCCCTTCCATACCTGATTCCATTCTGGATGAAGCTGTTCTCATTCAAGAAGTAGATATATTCTGCATTTGGCCAGGGTATGTCAGTCAAGTCTGGCCTGATTTTCCAGAGCTGCCTTAGAACTATAAAGTAATCATTCTGCACATCTGAGGATGGGTCAGATACCATGGTGGCAGTGTTTAGGGCAGATAATGGGTTATCTCTTATGAGAGGAGAATTCAAAAATAGGGCCTGAAAGTAAACCAATCTGATGTTAGACAGCTGGGTGGATTCTTGACGGTCCCTTCAATAGCATAGGGTGTGATAACAAGTTCCTGCCCCATAGTTATTTTGTCAGGATCTTTAATTAGCAGGGCAGTGGCAGCTATGACTTGGAGGCAAGCTAGCCATCCTTGGGCTGTGGGATCTAGCTTACTAGATAAATAAGTGACAGGTCTTTTCCATGGTCCCAAAGTTTGGGTGAGCACCACCCTTGCTATATCCTCTTTTTCTAGTCCACATACAAGTGTGAGTGTCTGGGAGGACCAAATCCAGTACCTCCAATAAGGCTTTTCTTAAAAGCAATGTCCATTTCAGGAGTCCCCCTTTTTTGTCTTCTTGGCCCCTGGTGGCCTTTTATAATGGTTTGGCTATTTCAGTGAACCCTGGCACCTCAAGTCTACAAAACCTGGCAGATCCCAGAAATTCCCATACTTGCATTTGGGTTGACGGAACTGGGATGTTAAAGAGGTTTGCTTCTGGGATGTCCAGTAGGATGCATTGACCAGCCTCTTGAATATGTAACCCAGATTAGTGACCTCAAGTTGATATATCTGGGCCTTCTTAGCAGACACTCAGTAGCCACATTGACTCAGCTCCTGTTACAGGTCTCATATGGCCTCCTGGCATGTCTCCAAGTTGGGACCCTGCAATACATACTGGAACACAGTTATTTGGAATGGGCCTGCCAGTACTAACCCAAGTCCTTATGCAATAGCTCCTTAAGGGTGGTTGGTGAATTTTTGAATCTTTGAGGCAAGTCTAGTCAATTGTTCCCTGAAGCCTCTTTCTGAGTCTTGCCATTCAAAGGCAAATAGAGGCTGGCCAGAGGCAGGCTAGAAAGCCCCTCAGAGGCAGTGGCTGAAACTTCCAACTGATATTAGGAGAAGCTTGCTTAACAAATGCCATGCTCACAGCTGACTGGTGCTCTGTGAATTCTGGTCAAAAACAGTATAAGTCCTATAAGTTTCAAAAAGTATTTTAAGATGTTCCCTGGGGGTCTCACTTTTCCCTGCATCAACTGGCACACCTTAGATAAATTTGTGAACCATCTGATAGTCTGTCAGATAACCCCCCCCCATCAAAATCTGGCAGTAGACCTGCAGCCTCTCCTTAGCTTCAGCAGTATTAAAATCCGAAACAGGTGGAGTCAAAGGAAAGGATGCATCAGTTTCAGCCTGAACTTGCTCTCAGAACTAATTTCCTGTCGGCTCCCAGGATCCTCTCTCTCTTCTCTGTTGTTAAGAAGACCTGTTGCAGTTGCTGACAGTTGTCCCAGGTGCGCTGGTGAGTCAGCATGAGTGAGTCTAGAAAACCTGTGAGAGATGATGGTCTTTCTAAAAATGAGTTCTGCAACTTCCAACTGTAAAGATCATTACCGGAAAATGACACATATGAACTGTCTTCTATGAGCAGCCAAAAGGCTGTCTCAGACCCTCTTCCTCCCTGTGCATGGAAAGCCATTATATCCAGAGCCAGTTCAGAATCCAGTTGAGAACTAGCAAGTTCTCCAGCTTCAGGTAGGGGATCCCAAGTATTCTCCATTGCCCCTGGCCAGGTTAACAAAACATGAGTCTGTTTTGTTTCTCTCAGACTCCAGATTAAACCTGAAACAGAATGAAACCTGAAGCATAAACACAGATATGGACAAGGCAAAAGACAACCGGGCACCAGGACTTACCAATCTGAAAAACACTCCACTATAGGTCAGGGGGTCTCCAGTGAAGCTCACGTCAAGCTCCCAAATGTAAGAGTCCATGATTCGCCAAAGAATTGCACCCTGAACACAAATTGTATGTAAAGGGAAAGTGTTTTATTGTGCATAAGTACAGTGTGCTGGGGTCTTCCATTATCAAGATAGAGAGACACCAAAGTGAGCTTGCAGACCAGATTTAAAACATATTAGGAAATTTCAGGGTAGGTGACATCTATGTTAGTCTGTTGGGTCTATTTCTATGGCCATTCCATTACCAGGTGTGGGTGCTGGAAACTTGCTGGAAGATGTGTGGAAACTGCTGTTCACCCATTTTCCTTACATCTGGTCAAAGGTCAAGCAGCTTCTGAGGCTTGGACTTGCCTGGAGTTGCCCAGTTCTTAGAAACAGATTTAGGCCTAGTCTCCTTAACTGCCAATTTGAAATCTATCATGGAATCAGGATAGTCTTCACAAACTTACAGAAAACTAGTGAAACCACTGAAATAACTTTATTCAACCTTGTCTTTACAACATTTAGACATTTTGTAAAATTATATTCTTGAATGTGCCAATGTGTAAGCCTATCCATTTTAGGAAAGAAGTTAGTTTTAGAAGACAGAGATATCTAAAGTTTCAGGCAATAATTTATCTAGTTCCAATTAAGCAGAAATTTGATTTATTGATGGACCCAGCTGACGTGCCTTGCAGCAAGAAAGGAACATGTAAGTATTTTCACAAAGCAGAAAAAAAATGCCTCAAGTCTTTAGAGAATTTCATGGTAACCCAAAGAAATTCTAAATTATTTCTAGTAATGATTGCAAGTTTGCTTCTCCTTTTGTTGGGTTTACTAGGAACATTTTAGAGACACTAGTCCAAACTCACTCCTTAGATTCATTATCTTATGTAATGAAGATATAATTTAAGCATTCATTGAAAACAATTGTATAATTTCCATTCTCATGTAGGAAGCAAATGAAATCATTGAGTAGGAAATTGAAAAGTTTCCATTGAACACTTTGATACTAATTATGCCTGGAGCAACTTCTAAATGGTTAATTCTCAAACTTTAATGTCTATATGACTTGGGAACTTATTAAATGTGGTTGAGGATGTCTGTGCATAATCCAATATTCTTAATTTTCATAAAATTATCAGGTACCACTTGATCAAATTTCATAGTAAGACATATATGCTATAAGCCAATGAAAGGAGTTGTATATCACTTGTATTGCTCTTAGATTTAGATTTATTACCCACGTTTTTTTATAACTACATATATAATTATTCTTATATTTTTGAATCTATTAAACTAATTTAGTTCTATCTATAACAAATCCCAGGTAGAAAAACATAATATATTTTTCTTGTTTTACTTTTATAATTTACTATTCATCTTATTCCTTTATTTACTGTGCTTTCATATTTTACTTCACAAATTTATATAATTTTTGTATTTTGTTTCACAAATTTATATAATTACTTTTTTGTATTTTTCCTTCCTGGTCTCTCATTCATCTTCTTCCACTGGCACCCTTTTTCTCAAAAAGTTCAGTCTCATACATCTACTTTTATGTCTTTTGTTTGAGACCTACTGAGTTTAGTAAGAGTTATTTTCTCAAACATGGGTGGAAAATTGTTTGGTAGAACAAGAGTAATTTATCTCTGTATTATATTAAAATGTTTCTAAGATTCACATAGAATTTAGTAGAAAAGAGAATAGAGACAAGTAAAACAAATTGTACTTAGTTTCTTAAAAGATTTTAGCTTACAAGTGACTTTGAATACAGCTTTATTCACTTCTTTACCATTTGCTGAGACAGAATAACTTGTAAAAAGCAATGCAGAGGAGAGGGGTTTTGTTTAAGCTCTCAAATCTAGTTGTCATTACGTTATTGTAGGGAAGTCACCATGGCAGGAGACTGTAACATCCAGTCACATCACATTCAAAGTCTAAAGCATATAAAAAATGAGTGTGTAATTGCTTGTACTAAAATGTTTTTTTTTCTTTCCATCAAACCAAGGCCCATGTGGCAGTTTGAATAAGAATGCCATCTGCTTATTTGATTTTTGTGGTTCTTCCTCTGGGGTTGCAAACCTCTTTTGCTCTTTCAGTCCTTCCCCTGACTTCTCCACTGAGGACCCCATGCTCAGTCTGATGGTTGGCTGCAAAGCATCCACATCTGTATTGGTAAGGTTCTGGCAGAGCTTCTCAGGGGACAGCTATATCAGACTCCTGTCAACAAGCATTTCTTGCAACCAGCCATAGTGACTGGGTTTGGTGGCTGCATTTGGTGGGGAGGTAGTGATGCATCCACATAGAAACAGGGGGAAGGGGAGATGAGATGGGGGCTTTTCATAGAAGAAACCAGGAAGGGGGATAACCTTTGAAATGTAAATAAAGACAATAACCAAAAAATATTTTTTGAAAAAAGAAGATGAATTATATATGGTAAAACAAAACAAAACAAACAAAAAAATGAATGCCACCTGCCCAGGCTTATACATGTAAATAATTGTGGCATGGTACTGTTTGAAAGATTTGGGAGGTAGGGCCTTGTGGGAATAAGCATGGCCATGTTGGAGGAATTGTGTCACTGAGGGTAGGATTTAAGGTTTCAATAGCCCATGCCAGGCCCAGTGTTCTGCACTTCCTGCTCTTTGTTAATGGATCCTGATATAGAACCGTCAGATACCATGTTTGCCTCCATGCTACCATGTTCCAGCCAAATGAGGATAATGAACTAATCCTCTAAAACTATAAGCAAGTCCCAGTTAAATGTTCTCTTTAAAAAGAGTTATTGTGGTCATGGTGTCTCTTCATTGTAATAGAACACCTCAAGACATGAAATGACAGCATCGCTGCACACAAAATACGTCAAGGAGTAAAGGTAGAAGCTAAATCAGGGAGAAGTAGCTGCCATAATGGAGTCCTCTGGGCCAATGTGAGGTGTAATGTGTGTGTGCGTGTGTGCCTGTGTGCCTGTGTGGCTAATTTTTCTACTTTCTAAATTTGGTTATAAGGACATCAGGAAAAAAAATCTCCTTAAGAATAACAATGCCCCCCACCCCCCATAGGATATATATATATATGCTTGTGGAATAGCTGTATGTTACTTGGGATGATATTTGCTATTTCAAAAGCCCATGCTATAATGCCACACATAATGGCAGAAACAATTTTATTTGTGAAAATTTGTTCATAGATAGTTGGTCTAAAACTAAAAGAGTATTGCTAATTTCTTAGGGTTTAAATTACTTTCAGAAGCTGGTAAGCCATTCAAAAGTAACTTTTGTTGGCATATATTCTTAAGTGAAAAACAAAACCTGAATGCTGATGCTTCTACCACTTCATAAGTGCATGTGTGTCAAAAATTGTTTACCTTTTTGGAAGGGAGGGTGGCTTGCGTTTTACAACTCAGTGTAGTAGTTAAAGGCAAATTGAAATATGACAAACCCATCCTAGATGATTCTGTGAATTTTAAAGAAACACTCTAAAAAGTATTACTTCTAAGCAAGATCCACTTCTACTTAGTTTTTGTAAATAACCCAACTTAAAATAAGAAATTAGTAACACTTACATAGTTATAGTTTCTAGTATTTCTTTACAATATTGTTTGTAAAAATGTGAGTCAAAATGCTCAATGTCATTCAGAATAAAAAGCAAACATCTTCTACAGTATCAAATCACTAGCTTTCAGATATAAGAAATAATTGTGGGAAAATTATTCCCTTTAAAGTATTTCTTTGTTTTCATTTTTCATTTTAGAAGTATAAGTCTTGCCAGGAGACAACAAAGATGTTTTCAAAAATACTCTTTCTAAGGTATTTTTAAAGTATTCTTTTCTCGACTCTTTGTATATTTGATGGTGTTTTACAGTTTGCATTTTCTTTACTGTTTGCAGCTAAAGTAAATGTTCTGTTATATAACTATTTACATGTAAGGTTTTTATTTTTATAATTTTCTTCTTATTTAGTTTAAAGAACAAAATATTTTCAGTCCTTAAAATGTGAAAATGTTAGTGGTTAGGTATTTTTATATGTTCCTTTTAATAAATACTGTGTAAAACCTTGAAAACTTCAGGTTTTGCCTCAAAACAAGGAACAATGTATTTCCTGCTTGTTGTAAAACAAGTAAGGATGTTATAATAAAAACAAAATAAAAGAAAAATACAAGTCAATCCAATTCAGAAAATTTCTCATTGAGAGAAATCTCTAGATTCTAGATTACATCCAGTTGACAGCTAAAACAAATCACTAAAATGTCACAGTTATAGTCCTAGTTGAATACTTGATGATATTTCTCACTCTAGAAGAAATGAAATGGTGCCTCTAAACTGCAATTGAATTGGAATAACATTGTTTGTTAAAGAAGTTAATACATGGGTAGGAAAAAGTCTTTAAGCACAGGTCTGGATAAAATAGTATGAAGAGTACATAATCATTTTTACTTACTAATTTTATTACTTAATACATTAGTATTAGATAAGCTACTGCAAGTATGATTTGAATTTAGTAGTGAAATCTTGTGAAATGACTTTATGTACAAATTTGTATTGGTGTTAAAGGTAATATATATTATTTTTTAATATATTAGTTTCTAATAATAAGAACCTGAAGAACTAATATTATAGAAAGAAGACATGTAAATGTATATTATAGCTATTAATCTTTTACTCTCTAATGCGCTCACAAAAATAATGCCTTTTTCCTTTTCAGTTAAAAATTGAAAAGAAACCTTCATAAAGTTTTTTTTTTTATTTAGAATGTAACAGGTGTCCAGAAAGAACTGAAAATCACAATGCACACATATACAATTGGTCGTTTTGATACAACTTCTGAAGGATATAGTGAAATTAAGCAACTTCATCAATTACATTGACATAATCATAAAATTTTCAAAAACTACATAGGCACAGGATACCTTTGAATGTATTCAGAACTTTATGCTTAGCACAATTTTATATGTTAATTTTAGAAACCAGGTTATAATAAAGTAATTAGTAGTTGACAATTATTAAATATTTGCAATTATTTGATTGGGTTTTAATATAGCTCTGTTTGTTAGCATAAAGAAATATAAACTTATTTTAGAATTCACCCTAATTTGAGAGATTCTCTTTGTTTTAGAATATCAGTTTTGCTCTAGGTCTTTCCCAATCATACTAGGTTGTTCTAAGCCCTCCAATAATGAGTTCTCTATTTTATTTCCTTCTTTCAAAATATTGATGTCACTTTAGATTACTAGTTGATTGGATAGGGATGATGAGAGTGCTTATCCTTGAAATCTGTGCCTTCCTTGCCAGACTGTGAGTGAATGAATATGACATTTTTCCATTTTGATACTCAGCACCTTCTGTATTATAAAAATAATAGGAGCTCAACAGGTAAGTCTATAAGCTTGAAAATGTTCAACATATGTGACATTATATATTTTAAGACACAATTTAATGTTGGTTAATTTTTATACAGAAATTCTTCATTTTCTGAAATATATTTACAGTGAATCTTAAAGTTGCAGTTTAGTTTTCCATTGATTAGATTTTTAAAACTTCATGTTGTTTTGATCTCTTAATTATATCATCTCCTATTGCTTTTAATTTCTTAACATTGTTTATTGCTCCCTTTTGTTCTTCCTGGCAATTAAAGTTTTACCTGAAATTCATATCCTCATAGTTGCCATCTCTGGATACAAAATGTCTGTGTATTTCAATGTCTCATTTATTTCCTTGAAAACTATATATGAGTAATATGTGGATATAACAACAAAATCTAGTTACAATACTTATTATATATTTACCTAATGGCAATTTAATTTCTTTATGAGCAAAATCTTTATCACTTTTTTTGCAGCTTGGCAGATGTCTCAGAAAACTGAACAAAAACTTAATAAATAAATAAACCATTGATATGTAAGTTTATGCATAATGACTTACTATGAATTTCTTACATGAAATTCAACAATATATATGTTATAAAAATGATAAGATAAAATCACACAGGATTATAACACTTTCCATAATTTATTTCTGATATATTTTATCTTGTTGGCAAAATATCAATTACTGATAAATTGCTGATAAAAATCAATACATGAGTGACATGGGATAAAATGTCATATTAAATCTATATGTTTGTAAGTTATAATCACTCTCTCAACTCAGTTTAGATATTGCTGCCTCATTATGTAAGCCTACTATTTCTAAAAAGACAATTTGTCAATTTATTTTTTTTAATTTTTAAAATAGGTGACATAGTTTATTTGATTGGCTTAAAATAACTTTACATCTTTGGATATTTAATTTATCCCATTACCTTCAGATTTCATTTTTTCCTAGTATAGGGTTGCATTCACAGAATATTAACTTACATGTTGAGAAAAGGTATATCAGAGGAGTTATACAAAGCATCTTAAACTGGGAGCAATTTTAAAATAACTTATAAGCATCCATTTATGGACGCATTTCACATTCTGTTCTTCCATGTCCATAGCAAAGTGGCAGATGAAGATGCTTTCTGAATGATGAATCTTATTAAGCTCACTTTGTGACATTTTCTCTTTCTCTTCAATAATTTTTAATATAATGGAATAAAAATGATATAATAGTAATGGCCATTTGGAGTAAAAAAGTGGATCATCCCTTTTTTAGTTTAAAAAAAACCCTAAAAATAAGTAGGCTCATATCACTTATCAGAGACTATGGATTTAACCCTTTAATAGAATTACAAAACCAGAACAGAAGGCAAAAAACGGAATTGTCAGAACCACAAAAATTAAGCAGAAAATACGAGAGTCAAAGTTTATTGAAATCCTTTTTGTTCTTTCTTTCTCTTGTTTTTCTTTGCCCTGTTCCTAGGATAGAACCCAGTTTTTGACCTTTCACATTTCTCTTTTCTCCTAATCATTCATTCTCTCCTTCATTCTCTTGTCTGCTCATTCCTCTTCCCTTGTCTCCTCATCTTTTCTCTTTCTTCCCTTCTCTCAATGATCTCTCTATTAATAAATAAATGTTTCTCTTTTACCAGATAATAAAAAATACAATACCTTAAGAGTTGAAATACACACACACACACACACACACACACACACACACACACACACACACATATCGATGGAACCAAGGCAGAAATTATGTAGATATCATTTGTTTCAGTCTTGTATTACTCAAATTAATTTAAATTTCTGAACAGAACTTTTAACAACATTCAACAGAAATCCACAAATTATGTAAACTTTAAACTTTATAAAATGTTGTAATACTTTTAACTTTTACACAGAGACATTTTTATTTTCTCTTGTCATATTTTTATTCAGCTGCCTCCAAGCTGAATCATGTAACTTACGATTATGAAGAACGTATACACAGCTGAAAATGAAGAGGATAAGTTATAGCTTTGATCCAAGTGTTCCTGTCCTTACGATAATAAGGAAAATATAACTCATCAGATTAAAGAGATAGCCTATGGTTTAGAAAATCCTATCATCAAGTAGTTAGTCTGTGATTTATCCTATTAAAGATGAACATGCAGCTGAGTGTCATTAGAAAAAATGGAGCAGGTCCTGGTGTTACAAGCCATATAACGCTAGTTATATGGTGGGCTGAGGAAGGTGAATTATAAATACAATGTTTGCATGGGCTATGGAGCAATACCAAGGTCATCTTTTATAAGTTCTCTAAAAAATTTTACACTTTGTCTAAAAATAAAAAGTAAAATGTGAAGTGCAGATATTAAGTGTTAGAATACAAATCTAACTTGTTTGAAGCCCTGGCTTCAATCTTCAGTACTAGTAAGTAAATAAATAAATAAGATACAGTACTTGAGTAGCTGTTATCACAAAGGGGAACATTGGAACATCTGAGGTTTAAATTACAGAGAAATGCAGCATAAAAGGAGGATTGTTTTTCCTCCCCTTTCTGTCAAGTCGTGAAATGATCAGTGAGAAAAGACCCCTTTCTAGTTCCCTATAGATGCCCTTCTTTTCCTATATGTCTGAAGAAATGAACTAACTTCAGCAGAAGTTGCATCAGAGTAACAGAGGTCTCACAGGGGTGTAGTTAGATAAAAGCAAACATTTGCATAGATCTCTAAGGACTGCACTTGAGATTTGAAAGTACTTCAGGGATGGGAGAATATGCAGATGGAGAACATTCCCTATATGCCACTGTTGCTTTTTTTGTTCCTGGGGAGATGTGAGCAAACGCATATTTACTTCAATTTAGGCATTCACAACACACTAGATATGCACCTACATCCACACGCCTGCTTGGGGAACCAATGAGATTGCTGTAGTCAGTTACAAGGTCATGGCTGAGGAAACACAAAGAACAGGCAACTCAGGAGCAACTTCATCACTGAAAACTCTCAGTAGCAAGGGTGATGACTCATAGGCATGACAGCACTGGCTCTCCCTCAAAACTTTTAAGTCAGGCCACTGAAGATGCTCCACTCTTCCAGAAACAGTACTGGTTACATGACTTCAGCAAGAATCTTTATGAATCAAGTAAGTTTTTGTGAGCTTCTTGTGTGTATCGAGCCTTTGTCCAGAGAGAATACTTAATTTGCAGCAAGCTAAAACATAACCATTTACCCTTTGTTCCTATAACGTTCTTTCTGCCCTGATCCCTTTTCATGTTGCCTAAGCCATGCAGTGAGGAAGAGGGGTTGGCATATATGCTCAAGGATTTTTTTCCCTTATATAGCACAATATATGGAACAGCAAAAAATTACTCTCAGCTACTTGACTATTTATTAGCCACCACAGGAATCTCTAAATTAACCCTGCAAAATAAAAGAAAGTTTTCTTCTTTTGATAGGGTGATTGACAGCAGCAATAATCTATGGGAATAAACAAATATTTACAAGGAAGTATGACAGGCATATCGCATCTATTTAAGAAAATAGCAGTGATCTCTCCACCGAAGCCTATGACTTTCCACCCCCAAGTCATGTATTATACTTACTCCATCAAAGATGAGATCCTTCCATAACAAGCGGTCTTAAATCCAGTTGGAAAGGAGTTTATTTCTCCCACAAGCCTTGTTCCACCATTATACCAGTGGATTCATCAGGCTCTTATTTTAGCAATATTACATCTAAAGTCCAGACCTGAACAAAGCTATTGTTGACCATCCTCAGAATCCTGTATAAAGCCTTCCAGCAGTACAAAATCCAGTCAGCTCTGTGTTCCCTGGGTGGGGGGTGGGGAATATTTCCAGCTCCATCTCATCCTGAATTCTCTTATGTCCTGGAACTAAAGCATGTACTATTTAATGCTAATTAGCAATCTACTACTACTACTACTACTACTACTACTACTACTACTACTATTACTACTGCTACTACTACTACTACTATTGCCAGTAATAAACAAAAGCACCAGAAGTATTTAGGTGTTTGGAGAACTTAGAAGTCTCCCTGGCTAAAAGTTCAAGAGAAATAGTAAAAAAAAAAAAAAAAAAAAAAAAAACAAAAAACAAAAAACAAAACTATGATTTCTAAGAATGTCATTTTCCACCAACCCTGGGTACCTATGAAAGGAAAATTATACAGATTTAAGGTTTAAAATGAAGTTAAGAGAGTATGTTTCAAAATTCACAACCTCAGGACTAAACACTGTGAAAAGCAAGTCCAGGCAGCCCCGCCCTGCTGCTAGAACTAACAGACTATAAAAGTTTCCAGAACAGAAATGCAGAACAGACCAGGAGTACCGGATCTGACTCACAGGCCACCTGGCAGGAAGAGATAAGCCCCCAGCCCCCGACATCCAGGATGCCCCAAACCTGCCAATGTGTGTAGCTATACCTTATTACCTCATCATGTGAAATAGCCAATCATTTGTGAACATGTCTATGTGCCTCGTTTGAATCCACCAATCCCCGTAACTATGCATCTGCTTCTGTACGCCCGCTTCTGCTTCCCCAATCCCTATAAAAGCCCCATGCTGGAGCTGCTGGGCGCGCAAGTCCTCTGAAGAGACTGTGTGCCCGCATTTACCTGTGTTTTCCAATAAACCCTCTTGCTGATTGCATCCGAGTGGACTCGGCTCAGTCACTGGGCGCTTGGGACTCCTCCTGAGGGAAAGGTCCTCTCCAGGGGTCTTTCATTATGGGGGCTCGCCTGAGATTTGGAGTCCCTCCGCCCAGAGATCACCGACCACCCACCGGGAGGTAAGCCGGCCGGCATTTGTCTTGTCTGTTGTGTTTTGTCCTGTGAACGATCGATCAATAGGCTCAGATCTGCGGACTATCAGGGCGGGCCAGAGAAGGAGCTGACTAGCTTGGAATTCTCCCCCGCAGCCCTGGAAGACGTTCCAAGGGTGGTTGGAGGAGAGGGAGATCCGGATCCGTGGCACCTCCATCCGTTTTCGGAGGGATCCGCACCCTTGATAACTCCGTCTGAATTGTATTGGAGTAGAGGATCCAAGACCCTCGCTGACTCCGTCTGAATTTTTGGTTTCAGTTTGGTACCGAAGCCACGCGGCACGTCTGTTTGTTACTTGTTTGACTGTTGGAATTGTTTGTCTTCTTTGTGACCTGACTGTGGTTTTCTGGACGTGTTGGTGTCTGTTAGTGTCTTTTTGACTTTTGTTTCGTGTTTGAATTTGGACTGACGACTGTGTTTAAAATCTTGGACCGACGACTGTGTTTGAAATCATGAAACTGTTTGCTTTGTTCGTCAAAGAGTTTTACTTGGTCCCCTTAACGCTTAGTGAGTAAGAAACTTAATTTTGTGGACCCCGCTCTAGTGGCAGTGTGTTGGTTTATAGCCAAAGTTAATTTTTAAAACATAGTGTTTTGGGGGTTGGAGATTTAGCTCAGTGGTAGAGCTCTTGCCTAGCAAGCGCAAGGCCCTGGGTTTGGTCCCCAGCTCTGAAAAAAGGAAAGAAAAACAAAACAAAACAAAAACATAGTGTTTTATCTGTGCTTGTGGTCGCAGCCAGCTGTGATGAACTGGGAAAGATTTAAATTTTCCTTGGGAGTAAGGAATCTTAAAGGCGGAGTTTCAGCCGGTATGGCACTTAGTGCGTAGCTGCCTAAAAGATCAGAAATGCTGTCAACAGGCTATAAAAAAAAGGGACAGGCTGTGTTAGAAATGCTACAGGAAGAAAGATCTAAAAAGGCTGAGAGTAAGGTGGGGGAGGACTCTAAGGAAAAAAAGAAAAGAATTTCTGCTTTTAGTGGCCAGACCTTCAACTCTTGCTCACAGAAGGAGAGCGCTCATTAAGAGAAGTTCTTTAAGGAAGCCTGCCTTATCTGCTGTCCTTATTCCAAGGGAGGAGTCAGTCTCCAACATTAAATTACTTTTCTCGAATGAAAGACCCCAGCTTAACAGCAGTAACGCCATTTTGCAAGGCTGTACTTAAGATGACTGGTTCAGAGAAAGGTTAAAACACTGAGTACAAAGCGGCTGCCAAGCAGGATGTGTTTGGTTGAAGGCCTGGCAACAGGACGACTTCGGTTGAGCACCTGACAATGAAAAAAGGCCCCGGGAGAGGTCCCACACCCTGGTGGGGGGCCGAGTCAGTCGTTAAGTTCCAAGAAGGTAGCTAAGAAACTTGCCCCCGGGCTGAACCCTTGGGGGGCTGAGTCAGCCGTTATGTTTCAGGAAGGTAGCTAGGAAACTTGCCCCCAGGCTAAACCCTTGCCATATTAGAATCCACCAATTATATCCCTGTAACCATGCATCTGCTTCTGTATGCTTGCTTCTGCTCCCCAAAATCCTATAAAAGCCCATCCTTGGTTCCATGGGGCGCGCCAGTCCCCCGAGTGACTGAAGCGCCCGCAGGTGCCTGTGCCTGTGTATCCCGACAATAAACCAAATCCTCTTGCTGATTGCATCCTGTGGTGTCTCGGTCTGGTCTTTGGAGTTGGAGGGTCTCCATCCCGAGGGAAAGTTCTCCCTGAGAGCTTTTCATTTGGTGCGTTGGCCGGGAAAGGAGATCCTCCACCCAGGGACCACCGACCACCCACTGGGAGGTAAGCCGGCCGGCGTCTGTCTGATTCTGTCTCCTTCTGCCTTATTCTGTCTGTTCTGTGAGCGCTCAGCCGGGTTCTGTGAGCGCTCAGCCAGGTCTGTTCTGTAAGCGCTCAGCCAGGTTCTGTGAGCGCTCAGCCAGGTCTGTTCTGTGAGCGCTCAGCCAGGTTTGTTCTGTGAGCGCTCAGCCAGGTCTGTTCTGTGAGCGCTCAGCCATGTCTGTTCTGTGAGCGCTCAGCCAGG
This sequence comes from Rattus norvegicus, assembly GCF_021556685.1. Classification (NCBI taxonomy): domain Eukaryota; kingdom Metazoa; phylum Chordata; class Mammalia; order Rodentia; family Muridae; genus Rattus; species Rattus norvegicus. The sequence goes on along the minus strand of NC_141554.1, from coordinate 54,432,855 downwards.
TCTGTTCTGTGAGCGCTCAGCCAGGTTGTTTGGAATTTGGGCGGGACGAAGAAGGAGCTGACGAGCTCGGACTTCTCACCCCGCAGCCCTGGAAGACATTCCAAGGGTGTTAGGGGCCCGACTTTTCAGGGCCCAATCTGGGAGAGGAGAAAGATCCGGACTAACGGCACCTCTGTCTGTATTTTTGGCTTTCAGAGGGCCCCGGACCTTTGCCACCTCCATCTGACTTTTTGCTTTCAGTTTGGTATCAAAGCCGTGCAGCACGCCTGTCTGTTGTTTGTTTGACTGTTGGTGTTGTTTGTTTTCTCTGTGTTCTAATCTTCCTTAGAACTAACATGGGACAGTCCCTAACAATGCCCCTAAGTCTCACTCTTGATCATTGAGAAGACGTCCACGACCGGACACACAACCAGTCCATCGAGGTTAAAAAAGGAAAATGGCAGACTCTCTACACCCGAGTGGCCCACTTTCGGAGCAGGATGGCCAGTGAATGGCACATTTAATACAGGTTAAAGATCGGGTCGTCCACGGACATCCTGACCAGGTTCCTTATATTATCACTAGAGAGAGACTCGCCTTAAAACCCCTCTCCTGGGCGGAACCCTTCGTGGACCCGAATTGGCCTCCCCTCAACCCCCAGCCTGTCCCCTCGGCCCCGCCCGGTCCGCCGGCCATGTCTTCCTCTCTCTACCTTTGTGAAATCAGAGCCTTCTAAGAAACCTGTCCTCCCGGCAGACCCAAACTCCCCTCTCATAGATCTTCTCTCTGACAGGCCCGGCTAAAACGGAGGAGGCAGAGCCGCCGGCCAGATCAGTTGCCGGGCCACAGTCTGATAAGGGTTTCTCCCCTTTCGCAGGGAGATTGCACAATAAGCGCGAGGTGATGCCAGAGTCAACCTCCCAGGCTTTCCCACTTAGACAGGGAACCGGTGGCCAGACCCAATACTGGCCGTTTTCAGCAGCTGACATTTACAATTGGAAACAACACAACCCTTCTTTCTCCAAAGATCCGGTGGCACTCACCGACCTAATAGAATCTGTTTTACTTACCCACCAGCCTACTTGGGATGACTGCCAACAGCTCTCACAGGCCCTCTTAACCTCAGAAAAAAAACAAAGAGTGTTCCTAGAGGCCAGAAAGCATGTTCTGGGAGATGATGGGCGTCCCACCCAGCTGCCTGAGGAAATTGATGCTACATTCCCACTTAAGAGACCAAACTGGGATTTTAATACAGCTGAAGGTAAGGGACACCTACGCCTTTATCGCCAGTTGCTTCTAGCGGGTCTCCGAGGGGCTATACGACACCCTACTAATTTGGCTCAGGTAAAACAGGTATTACAGGAAGCAGGGGAAACTCCCTCCGCCTTTCTAGAGAGACTTAAGGAGGCCTACCGTATGTACACTCCCTATAACCCAGATGACCCAGGACAAATGACGAGTGTCTCTATGTCCTTCATCTGGCAGGCTGCTCCAGATATCAGGACTAAGTTACAGAGGTTAGAAAATTTGCAGGGCTATACATTACAGGATTTACTTAAAGAAGCTGAAAGGATTTTTAATAAGAGAGAGATAAAAAAAAAAAGAATTGAGTCGAATCTTGGCCGCCGTAGTACAGGGCCAAGAAAGGAAGGGCGATAGGGGGGAGCTTGAAAGGGGCTGAAACTGGATAAAGATCAATGTGCCTATTACAAAGAGAAAGGGCACTGGGAGAGAGAGTGCCCCAAGAAGCCTGGCGGACCCCGAAAGCCTCGACCACGAACCTCCCTCTTGGCTCTAGATAAAGATTAGGGAGGTCAGGGCCAGGAGCCCCCCTCTGAGCCCAGGGTAACGATTAAAGTTGGGGGGCAGCCGGTTACTTTCCTGGTAGACACAGGAGCCCAGCATACTACGGACCACCGGGTTCAGCTGGCTACCGGTAAGGTGACCCATTCCTTCTTACATGTTCCGGACTGCCCGTAACCTCTGCTGGGCCGTGACCTGCTCACCAAACTAAAAGCACAAATTCATTTTGAGGAAGGAGGGGCCCGAATAACTGGCCCCCACGGAACTCCCCTTCAAGTTCTAACCCTATGAACCGGGACAAGACACTGGCTTGGGCAGAGACTGGTGGGATGGGGTTGGCACTCCAACAGCCCCCCTTAATTATACAGTTAAAGGCCACTACAACTCCAGTCTCCATAAAACAATACCCCCTGTCACATGAAGCTTATCAAGGTATAAGGCCTCACATTACGAGGCTTCTAGATCAAGGCATCCTAGTCCCCTGCCGGTCGCCTTGGAATATGCCTCTTCTGCCTGTTAAGAAACCCGGCACTGGAGATTATAGGCCAATACAAGACTTGAGAAAGGTCAACAAGAGGATAAAAGATATTCATCCGACTGTTCCAAAGCCTTACAATTTGCTCAGTAACTGTTCATCGATGAGAAACAGGGGTATGCTAAAGGGGTCCTAACACAAATGTTGGGACCCTGAAAACGCCCTGTGGCCTACCTGTCTAAGAAATTGGACCCTGTGGCCTCCGGCTGGCCACCGTGCCTAAAGATGGTGGCTGCTATTGCTGTCCTGACCAAGGACGCTGGAAAATTGACTTTGGGACAGCCACTCACCATCCTAGCACCCCACGCAGTGGAGGCCTTGGTAAAGCAGCCCCCAGACCGCTGGCTCTCTAATTCTCGCACCAAGCCTTGTTACTGGATGCAGAACGGGTTCAGTTTGGGCCCGTAGTCGCCCTCAATCCTGCCACCTTGCTTCCTCTACCAGAGGAGGCAAAACAGCATGACTGCCTACAAATCCTCGCAGAAGTACATGGAACCAGGCCGGACATATCGGACCAGCCTCTTCAGAATGCTGACCACACATGGTACACGGATGACAACAGCTTCTTGGCAGAGGGAGAGCGAAAGGCTGGAGCTGCGGTCACTACGGAGGACAAAGTGATTTGGGCGAAAGCCCTGCCTGCTGGTACCTCCGCACAACGGGCTGAACTCATCGCCTTGACTCAGGCGTTCAAGAAGACAAAAGGTAAGAGGCTAAATATATATACAGACAGCCGTTATGCTTTTGCCACGGCACACATCCACGGGGAGATCTACCGGAGGCGGGGGCTGCTCACATCTGAGGGTAAAGATATGGCTAAAATTCTGGCCCTCTTAAAAGCCCTATTCTTGCCCAAAAGACTGAATATTATACATTGTCCAGGACACCAGAAAGGGCACAACCCAGAGGCACGAAGAAACCGGCTGGCCGATGCCACGGCGCGAGAAGCGGCCATGAACAAACAAATCTGGCCCTTAAATTGCCCAGACCAACCCACGCCCCCACCAGTGGGACAAACCAGTTGGGTTTATGCCCATGAGGACATAGAGCTCCTAAAAAAATGGGGGCCATCTACCACCCTCAACTAAAACAGTGGGTCTACAAAGGACTTTTGAATTGATCTCCTTTTTACATAAATTAACCCATTTGGGGTTTAAGAAGATGAAAACCTTACTAGATCGAGAAGAGATAAATCTGTGTTTTTTTTTTTTTTTTGAATTGGGACAAAGCGATACAAAAGGTGACTGAGAGTTACAAAGCGTGCGCTCAGGTTAACCCGGGAAGGACCATGATTGGACAAGGAGTTCGTCCTAGGGGACACTGTCCCGACATCCATTGAGAAATTGATTTTCCTGAAATTAAACCAGGTATATATGGATACAAGTATCTCCTAGTGTTTGTAGACACCTTCTCAGGATGGGTCGAAGCCTTCCCCACAAAGCACGAGACTACAAAAATGGTCACCAAGAAGCTCCTCGAGGAAATCTTTCCCAGGTATGACATGCCTTAAGCGTTGGGGTCGGACAACGGGCCCGCTTTCGTCTCCCAAGTAAGTCAGTTGGTGGCCAAATTGCTGGGGATTGATTGGAAATTACATTGTGCCTATAGACCCCAGAGTTCAGGTCAGATAGAACACATGAATAGAACAATTAAGGAGACTTTATCCAAACTTACGCTTGCAACTGGCTCAAAGGATTGGGTGGCCCTCCTTCCCCTAGTTCTATATCGGGCCCGGAATACCCCGGGCCCCCATGGTCTAACTCCTTTTAAAATAATGTATGAAACACCACCCCCATTTGTCCATTTCTTTGATTCAAACATTGCTGATTTTGCTTCTCTGAGGGCCCATTTACAGGCCCTACAGATTGTACAGAGAGACGTCTGGAGACCTTTGGCCGCTGCTTACCAGGACAAGCTTGAACATCCGGTGGTGCCACACCCGTTCCAGATTGGAGACACCGTGTGGGTGCGCAGACACCAGACCAAGAATCTCGAGCCACGGTGGAAAGGACCCTACACCGTCCTCCTGACTACCCCGACCGCCCTAAAGGTAGATGGAGTCTTGGCTTAGATCCACACACCACACGTCAAGGCAGTCCGGTCTGAGGAATTGACTAATCACAACACTACACCCCAGACATGGAGAGTTCAGCGCACTCCAAACCCCTTAAAGTTAAAACTCCTACGTGGCACCTCCTAGCCCTTTTGTGGCCTAGAGTCAGTGGGGGAATAAGCCCCCACCAGACAAAAATTTCTTGACCAAGTCGAGTGAAAGATTTCACTCAAAGTTAGCAAAAAAAAAATGGGGGAATGAAAGACCCCAGCTTAACAGCAGTAACGCCATTTTGCAAGGCTGTACTTAAGATGACTGGTTCAGAGAAAGGTTAAAACACTGAGTACAAAGCAGCTGCCAAGCAGGATGTGTTTGGTTGAAGGCCTGGCAACAGGACGACTTCGGTTGAGCACCTGACAATGAAAAAAGCCCCGGGAGAGGTCCCACACCCTGGTGGGGGGCCGAGTCAGTCGTTATGTTCCAAGGAGGTAGCTAAGAAACTTGCCCCCGGGCTGAACCCTTGGGGGGCCGAGTCAGCCGTTATGTTTCAGGAAGGTAGCTAGGAAACTTGCCCCCGGGCTAAACCCTTGCCATATTAGAATCCACCAATTATATCCCTGTAACCATGCATCTGCTTCTGTATGCTTGCTTCTGCTCCCCAAAATCCTATAAAAGCCCATCCTTGGTTCCGTGGGGCGCGCCAGTCCCCCGAGTGACTGAAGCGCCCGCAGGTGCCTGTGCCTGTGTATCCCGACAATAAACCAAATCCTCTTGCTGATTGCATCCTGTGGCGTCTCGGTCTGGTCTTTGGAGTTGGAGGGTCTCCATCCCGAGGGAAAGTTCTCCCTGAGAGCTTTTCAGATGATCATCATTAACATGGAGAGTGCCTTTGGTCCTATCCCCACAGCAGCCAGTTCCTGCCCCTATGGTTAAAATGCCCCAGGTTGGGGGAGAAAAAGAGCCCCTAAAATAGTTTCAAAGAATCTACAACAAGCTGTAAAGAACTTTGTTTTGTTTTGCCAGTCAAAATTTAGAATTGAGGCTTTGGCGGTGGCCAAGGTCAGAATTAATGTTTTCTTTTCCAAGGGCCCTTAAACCCAGTGAGACAGTTTGGTAAAGGGCTGCTACTGAGGTCCTGATAGTCCCAGGTGAACTGGTTACAATTCTTTTGTCAGCTGCTTACTATCTAGCACCCAGGTTCTTTTTTTTTTTTTTTCTTCTCAACAACCTTTATTGCAGGAACACCTCATTGTTGATACGGGGGACCCTGAGGAAAAAAGGCACTCGCCTTATATACAAGATGGACTGTGGCTGTAAACTTGTCCTCTGGGGATTGGTGGAACAAGAAATACCTTATTAGCATGAATATCACTCCAGTCTGATAACTGCCGGAGAAATGCCAACACATGCGCATTGCAGGTGTTTATCACCAACGACCACCGGATGTCGGCGCCATCTTTAGCCTCTCCCTACATCAGCCCTCGGTTAGATTTGGGGTTGGTGAAGATCTGCCTAGTCTGCAGACTGCCAATCTATTCTATTGACAGTGTCCTTTGTATTACAGAAGTGTCTCAGTCCCCCATTTATTAATTATTGATATTAGTGCCTGAACTATTGGTGTTCTGTTCAGGAAGTGGTCTCCTGTGCTAATGAGTTCAAGGCTATTCCCCAATTTCTGTACTTCCAGATTTATCCAGTTTTACGTTGAGTTCTTTGTTCCACTAGGACTTCAGTTTTGAGCAGAGTGATCAATATTGATCTATTTGCATTCTTCTAAAACAGACATCTAGTTAGACCAGTGTCATATGTTGAACTTTTCGTTTTTCTTTTCCCCCCATTGTACAGTTTTGGCTTTTTTGGTCAAAAATCGAGTGACTATAGGTTTGCTTCTGAATCTTCAATTTGATTTTGTTGATTAATCTGTTTTTATATCAATAACATGTAGTTTTATTACTGTTGCTCTGTAGTACAACTTGAAACCAGGGATGGTGATGCCTCAAGAAGTTTTCTTTTTAATGGTACAAAATTGTTTTAGCTATCTGGGTTGTTTGTTTTTTCATATGAAGTTGAATATTATTCTTTTTTTTTAATTTTTTTATTATTTTTTTTATTAACTTGAGTATTTCTTATATACATTTCAAGTGTTATTCCCTTTCCCGGTTTCCGGGCAAACATCCCCCTCCCCTTCCTTATGGGTGTCCCCCTCCCAACCCTCCCCCCATTGCTGCCCTCCCCCCATAGTCTAGTTCACTGGGGGTTCAGTCTTAGCAGGACCCAGGGCTTCCCCTTCCACTGGTGCTCTTACTAGGATATTCATTGCTACCTATGGGGTCAGAGTCCAGGGTCAGTCCATGTATAGTATTTAGGTAGTGGCTTAGTCCCTGGAAGCTCTGGTTGCTTGACATTGTTGTACTTTTGGGGTCTCGAGCCCCTTCAAGCTCTTCCAGTTCTTTCTCTGATTCCTTCAACGGGGGTCCTATTCTCAGTTCAGTGGTTTGCTGCTGGCATTCGCCTCTGTATTTGCTGTATTCAGGCTGTGTCTCTCAGGAGCGATCTACATCCGGCTCCTGTCGGTCTGCACTTCTTTGCTTCATCCATCTTGTCCAATTGGGTGGCTATATATGTATGGGCCACCTGTGGGGCAGGCTCTGAATGGGTGTTCCGTCAGTCTCTGTTTTAATCTTTGCCTCTCCCTTCCCAGCCAAGGGTATTCTTTTTCCTCATTTAAAGAAGGAGTGAAGCATTCACATTTTGATCATCTGTCTTGAGTTTTGTTTGTTCTAGGGATCTAGGGTAATTCAAGCATTTGGGCTAATAGCCACTTATCAATGAGTGCATACCATGTATGTCTTTCTGTGATTGGGTTAGCTCACTCAGGATGATATTTTCCAGTTCCAACCATTTGCCTACAAATTTCATAAACTCGTTGTTTTTGATAGCTGAGTAATATACCATTGTGTAGATGTACCACATGTTCTGTGTCCATTCCTCTGTTGAAGGGCATCTGGGTTCTTTCCATTTTCTGGCTATTATAAATAAGGCTGCGATGAAAATAGTGGAGCACGTGTCTCTTTTATATGTTGAGGCATCTTTTGGGTATATGCCCAAGAGAGGTATAGCTGGATCCTCAGGCAGTTCAATGTCCAATTTTCTGAGGAACCTCCAGACTGATTTCCAGAATGGTTTTACCAGTCTGCAATCCCACCAACAATGGAGGAGTGTTCCTCTTTCTCCACATCCTCGCCAGCATCTGCTGTCACCTGAGTTTTTGATCTTAGCCAATCGCACTGGTGTGAGGTGAAATCTCAGGGTTGTTTTGATTTGCATTTCCCTTATGACTAAAGATGTTGAACATTTCTTTAGGTGTTTCTCAGCCATTCGGCATTCCTCAGCTGTGAATTCTTTGTTTAGCTCTGAACCCCATTTTTTAATAGGGTTATTTGTTTCCCTGCGGTCTAACTTCTTGAGTTCTTTGTATATTTTGGATATAAGGCCTCTATCTGTTGTAGGATTGGTAAAGATCTTTTCCCAATCTGTTGGTTGCCGTTTTGTCCTAACCACAGTGTCCTTTGCCTTACAGAAGCTTTGCAGTTTTATGAGATCCCATTTGTCGATTCTTGATTTTAGAGCATAAGCCATTGGTGTTTTGTTCAGGAAATTTTTTCCAGTGCCCATGTGTTCCAGATGCTTCCCTAGTTTTTCTTCTATTAGTTTGAGTGTGTCTGGTTTGATGTGGAGGTCCTTGATCCACTTGGACTTAAGCTTTGTACAGGGTAGCACCCAGGTTCTAACCATCTCTCCATCCTTTTGTTATTAGTTGTTACTAGAAGCTTAGTGTCATTTGGAGGCTGGTTCTCTTGAGAGGCAAAGCCACTGAGGTGGCATTAAAGGGAGGTACTCCTTAAGGGAAAATAAAGTCCAGAGAGACAGCCAGTAACAGATAGGCTGCCCCTGTGCTCACTTTTCTGTTTCACAGACACAAGGCCTTTTTGTCCCAAGAAAGCCTCCTGGCTTACCTGTGTGACGAAATGCTGTTTGCCCTCTTCAGTAGACCTCTATTCTCAAGATTCTCTTGTTTTCTCACCATCCCATTTGAGACGCTTGTTAGTAGCTGTTACAGGTCTTCTTTACCACTGAGGAAAGACAGAATCCTACTAGAGGCCAGAAAGAACGTTCAAGACATGGATGGAAGGCTCCTGACTGTTGACTTCAATACCCCTGAAGGTAGGGAGTGCTCCAGGTCTGTCCCCAGGCTCCAAGGGTGGGTCTCCTAGGGACTGGAAAATGCCCCACCAATCTGGCTAAGATAAGGAAAGGGTATGAAGAGAAAGTTACAGAAACTTGAAGGGTTAAGCTAAGTTGCTGAGAGTTAGTATAAGTTACATAGAAAGTAAGGTTAAACAAAGAGAAAGAGAAAGAGAAAAGAAGGTAAAAAGAGCAGAAAGCTAGGGAAGAAAAGAGACAAAAAGAAGAGGAAGTTAGAGAGCTAAAGAGAGATAAAAGACGAGAGAGGAACATATACTGGCCACAGTAGTTAGGGAACCTAGGAAGATAGTACCTGGCAACAGAAGAGAATTACTGGCTAATGATCAGTGTGCCTAATGCAAAGAAAAAGGACACCAGGTCAGGGACTGCCCAAGAAAGAACAAGAGGGGCCACTGGAGAGCTTCTTGGTCCTAGAGTGCTGGCTATGTACAGAGATAGAAGGGAAGTGTGGATACAGGGACCCAATGCTCTGTGCTCTTATGCCCCCCAGTGGGCCAATATCCAAAGACCTTGAGTGCAAGGGGCTACTGGCAATGAAAAATACTTATGGACTGCCCGAAGAACAGTGGACCTTGGCGTGGGCCGGGTAACCCACTAGTTCATAGACATCCCTGACTGCCCCCACCCCTTGCTCATGAGAAAATTGCTCCCCAAAATGGCTTGCGTGGGCTGAAATGGCTGGGGGAGGCCATGTGTATGCATATCTTCAGACTGTGTATGTGGAGCTTAAGACCTGTCTCAGTGCACCAGTACCTGATGCTGGGAGATGCCCAGGAAAACAGGAGGGAAGAGATTCAGTGACATGGGGCAGTGACAAAGCAGATAAAGTGGCTCGGGAAATGGCTATGCAGGAGCCTATCCTGGTTACAGGCCTGCAAGAGACAGCCACTGGGAACTGGGATTGGAGTAAGGGATGGCCTCACTTAGAATGTACAACAGAAGAAAAGGCCCAAATTGCTTAAACGAAAAAAAAAAAAAAAGACAATGACATACTTGAGGGGAAAGCTATACTCCCCAGAGAACAAAGAAAAGACTCACTTTGCCAAATACAGAAATGGACTCATTTAGGAGATAAAAAGTTTGTCCAAGTAGTTAAGTGTATGTAATAGACTTTAAGATTTTAGCCAGAGAGGCAGTAGAAAGTATAAGGTATGTCAACAAGTGAATGCTTAGCAAGCAAACAGGGCAAAGAGACCTAGAGAGTTTAGTGAAAAGTCGAAGTGAACTTCACTGAGATAAAAACCAGAAAAATATAATCACAAGTATCTCCTAGTGCTTGTAGATACTTTTTCAGGAATAGATAGAAGCTTTCCTCACCAAATGAGAGACGGCCTCTGCAATCATCAAGAAGATACTGGAAGAAATCTTCCCCCGATTTGAAATGCCCAAGGTAATCTGGTCAGATAACGGCCCTACTTTTGTTGCCAAGGTAAGCCAGGGTGTGGCCAAGTATTTAGAGGTCGATTGGAAATTACATTGTATTTACAGACCTCAAAGTTCAGGACAGGTAGAGTAAATAAATAGAACTCTAAAAGAGATCCTGACCAAATTGACCATGGAGACTGGCACAGACTGGGTGATACTCCTTCCTTCTTGCTCTCTTCAGAGCAAGAAATAGCCCTTCCAGATTCAGCCTTACCCCTTTGAGATCTTAAATGGGGCCTCAGCCCCCCTGACTGTATTAGATGATGTTACTGAACCAACATGTCATAGTGCCATAGTAATAATGATTTGTGTACCAGGCTAAAAGACCTACAGGTGATACAGAAAGAAATCTGCTCACAGCTGACAGCAGCCTATGCCCCAGAGACCCCTGAGTTCCAGGTCGGAGACTGCAGCTACACTGAGCCCAGACATTTGAGCCTTGCTGGAAAGGACTGTACCTGGTGCTGCTGACCACCCTGACAGATGTCAATTCTCAGCCCTCACCAGCCGTGTACTAGCTGTTGGGGCTGAGAGCTGGGACCTAGAGGGAAATTCAGTCATGTTTGTCCTGGGTTCTATCAAGATAGGTGTGGGATAGGCTTGATTTCCATTACAAATGATGTAACATTGCATGTGTTAGTACTCCTAACACTTCTTGGGACTGTGCCTCAGGGATAACAATCTGTATAAGTTTAGAAGTTCTAAAAGCTAGTCATGACCTTGGTGTGTAGGTTTAGATAGTGTCCAGATTGGAATCCTGATGCTAAAGACTTAGTAATACACAAAAAAAAGGAGTTGAGAATTACTTAGGGCTAAGGCTATCTAGGTGCTGCAAGGGCAGCACAAGGACATATGCTGTTGCAATGCAAGGCTTATAGAGAATTCAGAACTGCCATTCAGGAGTAATTAAAGACTCCATGAATAAACTTAGAGAAAGGTTAGACAAAAGGCAGACAGAGAAGCGCATCAGGGATTGTTCGAGAGCTGGTTTAGTAGATCTCCTTGGATGACTACTCTGGTTTTTTCCCTTATGGGACCCTTCTTAGTTTTGCTTCTGCTTCTGATTATAGGTCCATGTGTGTTAGAGAAACTAGTTAATAGGTTTGACTCCTACAAAAAGATAGAGACGCTCAACAAGGTTGGTTTGAGTCTTGGTTCACTCGGTCTCCCTGGAAGACTACCCTACTCTCTGCTATATGGCTGGGCCATTACTAATAATTTTCTTGGTTTTAGTTTTTGGACCCTGCGTGACAAACAGGTTAATTGCTTTTGTTACAAATCGAGTGAGTGCTGTGCGGTTGGTTCTGAGACAACAGTACCAGTCAGTTAGGACAACTGGTGAGACCAAATACGAGACTTGATATCAAAATTCTAAGATTAGAATTACTTAGTAGAATAAGAGGGGAATTAAAGGAAAATTATACAGATTTAAGGTTTAAAATGAAGTTAAGAGAGTATGTTTCAAAATTCACAACCTCAGGACTAAACCCTGTGAAAAGCAAGTCCAGGCAGCCCCGCCCTGCCGCTAGAACTAACAGACCATAAAAGGAAAGGAATGCAGAACAGACCAGGAGTACCGGATCTGACTCACAGGCCACCTGGCAGGAAGAGATAAGCCCCCAGCCCCCGACATCCAGGATGCCCCAAACCTGCCAATGTGTGTAGCTATACCTTATTACCTCATCATGTGAAATAGCCAATCATTTGTGAACATGTCTATGTGCCTCGTTTGAATCCACCAATCCCCGTAACTATGCATCTGCTTCTGTACGCCCGCTTCTGCTTCCCCAATCCCTATAAAAGCCCCATGCTGGAGCTGCTGGGCGCGCAAGTCCTCTGAAGAAACTGTGTGCCCGCAGGTACCTGTGTTTTCCAATAAACCCTCTTGCTGATTGCGTCCGAGTGGACTCGGCTCAGTCATTGGGTGCTTGGAGCTCCTCCTGAGGGAAAGGTCCTCTCCGGGGGTCTTTCACCTACTTTTTCTTTTTTTTCTTTCTTTTTTTTAAAAATTTACATTGTAAATGTTATCCCCTTTCCCTGTTTCCCCTCAAAAATTGCACTATAGCAATGCCCCCCTGCTTCTATGAGAGTGCTGCCTCAACCACCCACCAATTCTCTCCCAACTCCCTGCCCTGACATTCCCCTACATTGGGGCATTGAGCTTGACAAGACCAAGGGCCTCTCATCCCATTGATACCAAAGAAGGCCATCCTCTGCTGCTTATGCTGCTGGAGCCACAGGTTCATCACTGTGTTCTCTTAGGATAGTGGTTAGTCATTGTGATCTCTAAGAGGTTTGGCTGGTTGATATGGTGATTCTTTGTATGGGGTTGCAATATCATTCAGCTACTTCAGTCCTTTCTCTAACTCCTCCATTGGGGACCCTGCTCTCAATTCAATGGTTGGCTGCGAGCATCATCCACTGTATTTGTCAAGCTTTGGCAGAGCCTCGCAGGAGACTGCTATATCAGGCTCCAGTAAACATGCACTTCTTGGCATCCACAGTATTGTCTAAGTATGGTTTGTATATATGTGAAGGATCCCACAGATGGGGAAATCTCTGAATGGCCTTTCCTTCAGGTTCTGCTCCACACATTGTCTCCATATTACCTTCTGTGATTATTTTTGTTATCTCTTCTAAGAAGGTCTGAAGTATCCAGACTTTGGTCTTCCTTCTTCTTGAGCTTCCTGTGATTTGTGAACTGTATCTTCAGTATTCCAAGCTTTTGGACTATTATCAACTAATCAGTGAATACATACCATATGTGTTCTTTGGCAATTGTGTCACCTTATTCAGGATAATATTTTCTAGTTTCATCCATTTGCCTAAGAATTTCATTAAGATAGTTAATGATTTTAAGAGCTGAGTAGTATTCCATTGTGTAAACATACCACCTTTTTTATATCCATTTTCTGTTGAAGGGCATCTGGGTTCTTTCCAGCTTCTGGCTATTAAGGAATAAGACTGCTATGAACATAGTGGAGCATGTGTCTTGTTATATGTTGGAGTATCTTTCTGCTATATGCCCAGGAGTAGCATAGCTGGGCCTCAGGTAGTACTATGTCCAGTTATCTGAGGAACCACAAGACTGATTTCCCAAGTGGTTGTAGGAGCTTGCAATCCCACCAACAATGGAGGAGTGTTCCTCTTTTTCCAAATCCTTGCCAGCACCTTCTGTGAACTGAGTTTTTGATCTTAGCCATTCTGAGTGGTATGTGGCAGAATCTCAGGGTGGTTTTGATTTTCATTTCCCTTATGACCAAGGGTGTTGAACATTTCTTTAGGTACTTCTCAGCCATTCGAAATTTCTCAGTTGAGAATTCTTTGTTTAGCTCTGTACCCCATTTGTAATGGCATTATTAGATTCTCAGGCATCTAACTTTTTTAGTTATTTGTATATATTGGATTATTAGCCCTTTATCTGATGTAGGATTGGTTAAGATCTTTCCCAACCCATTGGTTGCTGTTTTTGTCCTATTGACAGTGTCCTTCACCTTACAGAACCTTTGCAATTTTATGAGGTCCCATTTGTTGATTGGTAATCTTAGAGCATAACCCATTCCTGTCCAGAAAATTTTCTCCTATGACCTTATGTTCTAGGCTCTTCCCTACTTTCTCTTCTAATAGTCTGAGTGTATCTGGTTTTATTTTGAGGTCCCTGATCAACGTGGACTTAGGCTTTATATCTGGTGATAAGAACAGATCAATTTGCATTCTCCTACATGATGTCTGCCAGTTGAACCAGCACCATTTGTTGAAAATGCTGTCCCCCCCCCCCCCGTGGGATAGTTTTAGTTTCTTTGACAAAGACCAAGTGACCATAGACGTGTGGGTTCATTTTTGGATCTTCAGTTCTATTCCATTGATCTACCTGCCTATCTCTGTACTAATACCTTACAGTTTTTTATCACTATTCTCGAGGTCAGGGATGGTGATTTCCCCAGAAGTTCTTTTATTGTTGAGGATAGTTTTCGCTAACCTGGATTTTTTTTTTGTTGTTGTTGTTCCAAATGAGTTTTCAAATTGTTCTCTCTAACTCTGTGAAGAAATTATTTGGAATCTTGATTGTCATTGTATTGAATCTTTAGATTGGATTCAGGATGATGATAATCCTGTCAACCAATGAGCATATAACCTATTTCCATATTCTGAGATCTTTTTCAATTTCTTTCTCAAGAGTCTTTTAAGTTCTTATCATACAGATCTTCACCTGCTTGTTTTGAGTCACCACAAGGTATTTTATACTATTTCTGACTATTGTGAAGGATGTCGTTTCCCTAATTTCTTTCTTAGTTTGTTTATGTAATTGGTCACAAACAAGACTCAAAAATAGAAATGATAGAAATAATCTCATGCATCCTATAAGATCACCATGGACTAAGGCTCATCTTCTATAACAACAAAAGGACAGAAAACCCACATACACACGGATGCTGAACAATGCTGTACTTAATGATAACTTGGTCAAGGATAAAATAAAAAACACTACATAATTAATGATAATGAAGACAGAACATACCCAAACTTATGGGAAACAATGAAAGTATTGTTAATAGGAAAACTGACAGCTCTGAGTGCCTCTAAAAACTAACCAGATTGAGCATATACTAGCAGCTTGCCAGCACACTGAGGGGTTCTAGAACAAAAAGAACCAAATACACCTTAGAGCAGGAGATATCAGGAAATAATAAAATTCAGGGTTGAAATCAACCAAGTAGAAACAAAAAGAACTATACAAAGGATCAACAAATGCAGGATCTGGTTCTTTCAGAAAATCAACAAGATAGATAAACCCTTAGCTAACATAACCAGAGGGCAGAGAGACAGTATACAAATTAACAAAATCAGAAATGAAAACAGACAAAAGAAAAAGAAAAAGGAACTGAGAAAATTCAAAAAGAATTATCAGATCCTACTACAAAAGCCTATATTCAACAAAACAGGAAAATCTGGATGAAATGAAATTTTTTCTAGATAGATACCAGGTACCAAAGTTGATCCAGAATCAGATAAACCATATAAACAGTCCCATAACTCCTAAAGAAATAGGAGTAGTCATTGAAAGTCTTCCAACCAAAAAAAAGCCCAACACCAGATGGGTTTAGTGCAGAGTTCTAACAGACCTACAAAGAAGTTCTAATAGCAATACTCTTGAAATATTTCCACAAAATAGAAACAGAATGAACACTATCCACTTAGTTCTTTGAAGCCCCAATTATTACCACACAAAGACCCTACCATGAAAGAGAACTTCAGATCAATTTCCAGGATGAATATCAGTGCCAAAACACAGAATAAAATCCTCACAAACAAAATTTAAGAACACATCAAAGCAATCATTCTTCTGGATCAAATAGGTGTCATCCCAGGGATTCATGGATTGTTCATTATATATAAATCTATCAATGTAATCCACTATATAAACAAATTTAAAGAAAAAAAACTACATTATAATTTCATTAGATGCTGAGAAAGCATTTGACAAAATTCAACACTCCTTTATGACAAAAGTCTTAGAAACAACAGGAATTCAAGGCCGATATTTAAGCATAGTAACAGCAATATATAGCAATACAGTATCAAATATCAAATAAAATGAGAGAAACTTGAAGCAACTTCACTAAAAGCAGCAGTTAGACACAGCTGGCCACTCTCTCTCTACCTTTTCAGTATAAAGTTTTTTCCAGAGCATTTAGACAACAAAAACAGGTCAAAGTGATACAAATTGGAAAGGAAGAAGTCAGAATATCACTATTTGCAGATGATATGATAGTGTAGTTTAGTGACCCCAAATATTTCCACACAGAACTCCTAAACATGATAAACAATTTCAGCAATGTGTCCTTTCTCTACAAAAAAGATAAACAGGCTGAGAAAGAAATTAGGGAAATGACACACATCTTTGGTGACTTGACAAAGGAGGTAAAACTATCCAGTGCAAAAAAAAAAAACAAAAACAAAAACAAAAAACCCAGAAAACAAAAACAAAAAACTTCAGCATTTTCAACAAATGGTGCTGGTTGAACTGGAGATCAGCATGTAGAAGAATGCAAATTGAAGTCCAAGCGGATCAAAGACCTCCACATAAAACGAGTTACACTGAAATTAATAGTAGAGAAAGTGGGGAAGAGCCTCGAACACATTGGCACAGGGGAAAATTTCCTGAACAGAAGACCAATGGCTTATGCTCTAAGATCAACAAATGACAAATGGGACCTCATAAAATTGCAAAGCTTCTGTAAGGCAAAGGACTCTGTCAATACTACAAAATGGCAAGATTGGGAAAGACCTTAACCAATCCTACATCTGAAAGAATACTGTATTAAAAAACCTATGATGTTAGATTCCAGTGAACCAAATAATGCTATTAAAAATGGCGTACAGAGTTAATCAAAGAATTCTCAACTAAGGGATATCAAATGGCCAAGAAGCACCTAAAGAAATGTTCAGCATGCTTAGTCCTCAGGGATGCAACTCAAAACTACCCAGAGATACTACCTCACACCAGTCAGAATGGCTAAGATCAAAAACTCAGGTGACAGCAGATGCTGGGGAGGATGTGGAGAAAGAGGAACATTCCTCCATTGTTGATGAGATTGCAACCAGGGACACCACCCTGGAAATTGTCAGACACTCCTTGGGCCCCAGCAGTGTTTGACCTCTGCTGAGCCTTGCTAATGCATGCGGAAGCCTTTTCTTCATAACAAAGGAACACCCTGACCTTTCTGTTTGGCCTGGACAAACACCTGAGCGATAACACTGTTAAGCCAGTTCCTGTTTTATGAACCCATTTTTTTGTTGTTGTTGTTCCTGAGAGTGTAAGCCTGTTTTTCCGCTGTGCTTCCTGGAATTCTCCACCCGGTGAACTTGGGGTATATATTCTCTGAACCTCAATAAAAGTTTTGGCATTCTTGTAACACGAATGACACAAGTATGTCTTTTTCTTAAACCTCGAAGGCCTACGTCCAGTTCTGGGTAGCATGGTGACATGGGCGCTGACAGGAAGTCAGTCTGGTGGTTCCTCAAAATATTTGGCATATTACTACCTGAGGAGACAGCTATACAACTCCTGAGCATACACCCAAAAGATGCTCCAACATATAACAAGGACACATGCTTTACTATGTTCATAGTAGCCTTATTTATAATAGCCAGAAGCTAGAAAGAACCCAGATGTCCTTCAAAAGAGGAATAGATGCAGAAATTGTGGTACATCTACACAATGGAGTACTACTCAGCTATTAAAAACCATAATTACGTGAAATTCTTAGGTAAATGAATGGAACTATAAAATATCATTCTGAGTAGGTAACCCAATCACAACAACACACAAATGGTATGTACTCACTGATAAGTAAATATTAGCCCAAAGTCTTGGATTACCTAAGGAAAAAAAATTCACAGATCATCTGAGGTCCAAGTAGAAGGAAGACTAAAATGTGGATGTTTCATTCCTTCTTAGAAGGGGAACAAAATATGTATGTAAGGACATACAGGGACAAAGAGTGAAGCAGGAACTGAAGGAAAGGTCATCCACAGACTGTCCTACCTGGGAATCCATTCCATATGCTGCCAACAAGCCCAGACACTATTGTTGATGCCAGGAAGTGCTTACTGACAGGAGCCTGATATGAGTGTCCCTTGAGAGGCTCTTTCATAGCCCTACTGATACAGATGAGGAGGGTTGCAGCTAAACATTGGACTGAACAAGGGGACCCCAATTGGACAGTTAGAGAAAAGACTGAAGGAGCTGAAGGGGTTTGCAACACCATAGCAAGGAAAACAATATCAACTAACCAGACTCCACCAAGCTCACAGGGACTAAACCACCAACCAATGAGTACACATGGAGGGACCCATAACTCCAGCCACATATGCGGCCAAGGATGGCATTGTCCAGCAACAGTGGGAGGAAAAGCCCTTGGTGCTTTGAAGGCTTGCTTCCCAAATGTAGGGTAATGCCAGGGCATTGAAGTTGGAGTGGATGGGTGGGAATGGGAACATCCTTATAGAAGCATGGGGAGGGGGAAGGAATATGGGAGGGGGAAGGGGAAGACATTTGAAATGATGTAAATACATAAAATATCCAAAAAATAAAATTTCATACACACACACACACACACACACACACACACACACACCACACACACACACATATACTGGAAATTCTGGAAGAAATAGACATTTTTTAGACAGATACCAAGTACCAAAATTAAATCAGGATCAGATAAACCATCTAAATATTCCCAGAATGCTTAAAGAAATAGAAGCATTCATCAAAAGTCTACCAAAGAATAAAAGCGCATGATCTTATTGGTTTAATGCAGAATTCTATCAGACCTTACAAGGAGACCTAATACCAATACTCTTCAAACCATTCCACAAAAGAGCAACAGAAAGAACACTACTTAATTCGTTCTTTGAAGCCACAATTACATATATAACTAAACCACCAAAAGAACTAACAAAGAAAGAGCACTTAGACCAATTTCTCTTACGAATATTGATTCAAATTTACTCAATAAAATTCTTGCACATCAAATTCAAGAACACATGAAAATGAACATTCTCCATGATCAAGTGGGTTGTCTCCCGGGGATGCAGGGATGGTTCAGTATACATAAATCTATGAATGTAATCCAATATATAAACAAACTAAAAGAAAAAAACCCGTGACCATTCCATTAGATGCTGAGAAAGCATTTGACAAAATTCAAAACCCCTTCATGTTAAAAGTCTTGGAAAGATCAGGAATTCAGGGTCCATACCAAAACATAGAAAATGTAATATGCAGCAATTCAGAAACTTGAAGCAATCCCACTAAAATCAGAAACTAGTCAAACCTGGCTACACTCTCCCTCTCTATTCAGTATAATACTTGAAGTCCTTACCAGAACAATTAGATAGCAAAAAGAGGTCAAAGGGTTACAATTGGAAAGAAAGAAATCAAAATATCACTATTTGCAGATGATATGATAGTGTAGTTCAGTGAACCCAACAACTCCACCAGAGAACTCCTAATCATGATAAGCAACTTCAGCAAAGTGGCTAGATATAAAATTAACTCATACAAATCAGTAGCCTTCCTCTACTCAATAGTACCTTCTTTTTCAAATGTTCTATTTGATTTTATTCAAAATGAATCCATCTTTATTGATGTACCATTAACTAATGAGCCAGATTATGGGAAGCTTTAATTTTTTCCTATTTATTTATTTATTTATTTATTTATTTATTTATTTATTTATTTATGTATTCATTCATTCATTCATTTTACTACCCAATTACTGTCCCTCTCCTGACCTTCTTCACATAGTCCCACCCCTTTCCCTTTCTCCCTTTCTTTTCTGAGAGTGTGGAGGCCTCACCTGTGTATCCTTCCACCATGGCACATCAGGCTTCTTCAGGTCTAGGACATCCTGTTACACAAAGGCCAGAAAAGGCAATCTAGTTAGGGGAAGTTATTTCACAGACAGGCTACAGCTTTAGAGGTAGTCCCATTTCCAGTTGTTGGGGGACTCACATGAAGACCTGAAGACAAAGCTGCACATCTTCAAGCATTGGGGCCTAGGTTCAACCTGTGTATATTATTTGGTTGGTGGTTAAGTCTTAGAGAACCTCCATGTATCTGGGCTATTTAACTCCATTAGTCTTCCTGTGGAATTCCTATACCCTTTGTGGCAAGTCTCTAAATATGTTTTAGTCAGC
This sequence comes from Rattus norvegicus, assembly GCF_021556685.1. Lineage (NCBI taxonomy): Eukaryota > Metazoa > Chordata > Mammalia > Rodentia > Muridae > Rattus > Rattus norvegicus. The sequence goes on along the minus strand of NC_141554.1, from coordinate 54,413,086 downwards.
TGCTGGGTGGAGTCACTCAGAGGACAGTTATTCTAGCTAGGCCCCTGTCTTCAAGCACAACTGAGTAACATTAATTATGTTATGGATTGGTGCTTGACCTTGGGATTGGTCTTAAATTGAGCAGGTTATTGATTGTCCATTCCTTCAATCTCTGCTCCATCTTTGTCCTTGTATTTCTTGTACACAGAACAAATTTAGGTAAAAATTTTGTGAGTGGTTTGGTGTCAAACACTACACTGTATGTCCTGCCTGGATAGAGGAGGTGGCCTCTTCAGCTTCCACATCATCATTTCTATGATTCTGAAATAAGTCACCCCCATAGACTCCTCCATTGCAGGTCTAGAGATACCCCCACCCCTCCCACCTTGCCAACTGCAGATACATTCTTAACCCCAGGTCGTTGGAATGTTCTAGAGATGCCCTCCAACTCTCTGACCACTGCCAGATTCATTCTCCAGGCCCTCTCTCCTGTCTTTGTAGCCCCATTCTCCTCTTTATCCCCTCTCCTACCCAGTTCCTTCCTTCCACCTTCCTCTGATGACTATTTCATTCCCCCTTCTTAGTGAGATATAAGCATACTGTCTTGGGCCTTCTTCTTGTTTAGCTTCTTTGGGTCTGTGGAGTGTAGCATAGGTATCCTGTACTTTTTGGCTAATGTCCACTTACCAATAAGTATATACCATGAGTATACATTTGGGTCTGGGATACCTCACTGGAAATTATCTTTTCTAGTTCCTTTCTTTTGTCTACAGAATTCATGATGTATTTTTTTAATAGTTGAATCCCATTGTGTAAATGAACCACATTTTCTGTATCCATGCTTCAGTTGAGGGTCATCTGTTGTTTTCAGTTTCTGGCTATTATGAATAAAGCTGCTATGAACATAACAGAGCATATGTCCTTGTGGTATGGTAGAACATCTTTTGGGAATATACACAGGAGAGCGATAGCTGAGTCTTCAGCAGAACTCTTTCTCTGTTTCTAAGAAACTGCCAGATTGATTTCCAGAGTGGTTGTACAAGTTGCTACTCCAGCCTTCAAGAGAGAAGTGTTCTCCTTGCCTCAATTCCTTGCCTGCATGTGATGCAACTTGAGTTTTTGATCTTAGCCATTCTGACTGGTATATGACAGAATATTGGGGTCTGTGCACTTTGAAAGTAGTGGCAGAGGCAGAGAGGCAGAGAGGCAGAGAGGCAGAGAGGCAGAGAGGCAAGGGAGGCAGAGAGGCAGAGAGGCAAGGGAGGCAGAGAGAGAGGCAAGGGAGGCAGGGAGAGAGGCAAGGGAGGCAGGGAGGTAGAGAAGTAAGGGCAGGCAGATCTCTGTAAGTTCAAGGCCAGTCTGGTCTACAAAGTGAGTTTTAGTCACATATTCAGGGCTACACAGATAAACCCTGCATAGGTAAAACAAAGAGGAAAAACCTGAGGTGTGGTACAACCTTTATTTCTTATTTAAAAGCCTTCTCCAATTCAATCAATTTAGATGCAGAGCAGTGTTTTCATGTTCTGGTTCTTTGTTAAGCTCCTGTCTACTGCTGAGTCATGAATTTTCCCTCTCTGTTAAAGATAGGTCTGATTGGATTCTCCTATCACTTCTATCTTTTTCTCTCTTCAACCAATATCCAATTTGTTCTATAAGATTCAAGTTTGGGAATTTTTGTGGAGCACATGTTAGTATATCTAATTTGTACCCTATTTCTCTATATTCTGCCATCTCTGAAATATGCCAAATCTTCATTTTATTTTCCTTTGCTTTCAATTTCTTGTTGAGCCAGAGGTTAATATAAAAGATAAAATCTGCATATCTTTGTCCATTGTACTTCCTTCAAGCATTGTTTTCTGAGTAGAGTATGGGAGTCTCTGTTGCATGCCTCATCATCACAGTAATGACCATCCACTTGTGACCACAACATGCTTGATGTTCTATCAATATTAATTCCTTTCACTGATTTCATTATATCCACTAGGGGTGCAGCCCCATATTCAAATGGCCATTTCCACATATCAAAATGCATGGGATTCTATACTTCATTGAAAAAGAAACTACCCTGGAATTTGCCCCAAGGACACTTATTGGAATAGAAATGACTCAAAGACACTTGTATCATCAAAGTCCACCCTAGCAGAGATTATAGCCCACAAAAGCTTGAAACCTGAAAAAAAGTGGTATTTCCTGGTAACTCATTTGCTCTGAGCATCTTTTTTGATGCTCATTGATTTTTATTTATTCTATTGTATTCAGCTGTTCTCTAATTCTTCCAGTCTGCTCCAACTGAGCCTCTTCCAAATAGCTCAAATGGCCTAAGAGTATCTCTCAGCAATCTTTCCAGTTTACGGGACAGATAGAGGAACACAGTGTATTTGGTCTATTTTAGGTACTTCCTAAAGCTATGTTGACTTATCTACTTTCAGGTTAATGAGCTTCCCTGCAGCATGCAATTTTTTAATCTAGTAGAAAATTGATGCAAAATAGTATCATTTCTGTTGCTGTGACAATCATTCTAACAAAAAGAAACAGAGGTTTTATGTGGTTTCTAATAGTAGCCCATTATTTAAATAAAGTCACAGAGACAGGTATCTGAGTTATGGGTTGTACTACATCTATAATTAAGATCAGAAAGAAATACATACACTTATGTTTTCTTCTTGTTTGCTTTCAGATAACTTTTTTCACTCTTTTACTGTTTACAACCAATCTCATGAAATGATGCCATGCAGAATGAACTGGTTAATACTGCATGAGTTAATAATCAAGAAAACTCCTCATTAACATTTTTGGAAGCCAGCATACCTTAGGTAATCCCTAACTGACATTTTCCTTCCAGGTAAGTCTATATTATATCAAGTCAACCTAATTTGGCAGAAACTAACAATCTAAATATGCAGCTGTCAATAAAGAATGAAAACTCTCCAGACTAAAGGAGGAAAGATGGACTTGTTCACATGGAATCTTGTATATTTTACCTTTTTTTTCTTACCTTTTATTTGATATTTTCTTTATTTATATTTCAAATGTTATCCCCTTTCCCAGTTTCACCTCCAGAAATCCTCCATACTATACCACCAGCCCCTGATTCCATGATGGTACTTCCGCACCCACCTGCCCACTCCCTTCTTCCTCCCCACCCTGGCATTTGCCTACACTGTGACACCAAGCCTTCACAAGATCAAGGACCTTTCCTCTCACTGATGCCCAACAAGGCCCATCCTGTGCTACATATGCAGCTGGAGCTATGGGTCTGTCCATGTGTACTGTTTGGTTGGTGGTGTAGTCCATGGGAGCCCTGCAGTGTTTGGTTGATTGATATTGTTATTCTTCATGTGGGGTTGCAAATCCCCTCACCTACCTCAGTTCCTTCTCTAACTCATGCAGTGGGAAACCTGTTCTCAGTTCAATGATTGGTTGCAAGGATATGCCTCTATATTTATCAGCCTCTGGCAGAGAATCTGAGGAGACAGCTATATCAGCCTCCTGTCAACATACACCTCTTGGCATCCCCAATGCGTTTGGTGACTGCATGTGGGATAGATCCCAATATGTAGCAGTCTATGGATGTCCTTTCTTTCAGTCTCTGCTCCACACTTTGTCTCCATGTTCCCTCTGTGAGTATTTTTGTCGCCCCTCATAAGAAGTACTGAAGCTTCCACACTTTGATCTTTCTTCTTGTTGAGCTTCAGGTTGTCTGTAAATTGTATGTTAGGTATTCCAAACTTTGGTCTAATATTCACTTATCAGTGACTTCATATCATGTGTATTCTTTTGTGATTGGGTTACCTCACTCAGGATATTTTCTAGTTCCATGCATTTGCCTAAGAATTTCAAGAAGTCATTAATTTTAATAGCTGAATAGTGCTTCATTGTGGAAATGTACTACATTTTCTGTATTTATTCCTCTTATGAGGGACATCTGGGTTATTTCCAGCTTCTGGCTATTATAAATGAAGGCTCGATGCCCCAGTGTAGGGCAATACCAGGGCATGGGGGTAGGTGTGGGTTCTTGGGTGGCTGGGGAAACACTCTCATAGAAGCAGGGAGCAGTGGGATAGGATAGGTTGTTTCCGGAGGGGAAACCAGGAAAGGGAATACCATTTGAAATGTAAATAATTAAAATATTTATTAAAAATATTTTTTCCAATCTCTGACATTTATAATGTTTTGTAAAAAATAAGTTTTATTACTTCCTTGAGAGTTTCATATAATATGTTTTGCTCATATTCTATCCCTTCCTCATTCCTTTCTGATCCATACCCCTTACCCTATGCATTCATCTACGTGTTCCTTTAGAAAAATAAACCCTTGAAGTTCAATATGTACTGCACAAATATTCTTGAATGTGTAATCTTCTATTGGAGACTGGTAAACTTACCAGAGGAATACACTTTTGAAGAAAACTGTCTTTTCCTTTCTGAGCACCATGCCTTAGGCTGAGATTGTGCACTAACTTCCTTCTCCATGGTAGGATGTGTTCTGTCTTTGACTTGCACAGGTTTTGAACATACTTACCCAACCTTTGTGAGTTCATTTACACAGCTAATGCTGTTGTGTTCATAGGACAGTTTCCTAATAGTTGTTTACCATCTCTGTGTCTTAAACTCTTTCTACCCCTTATCTGTAATGATCTCTGAGCCTTAGGAAGGGATTAGTGGTATATAATTTCTCTTAGAATTTGCCCTCCCTCTTCTTTAATGGTTTATGTTATTGTGTGTGTATAAAATAGTTGTATCAGTTATATTTGAGCATTTCACATACACATTCTCTACACTTTGACCAGTTGTTAATGGGTATCTATTATGTAATGATGCTTCTGGAGATGTTATTACATTTCTCCCTCACACCATGCAAAGTACCTTCCAAAATTATGAAAGTTACCCAGTAAAAAGGAAGCTTCCAGATGAGTACCAGCTTGGTTTCTTAATGTCCTGTGACAAAAGTGTCAATTGTCTTTAGTGATAGTCTTATTATGAAATTCTGTTGTGTGATTAAGGGCAATGTGTAGAGACTGAGTTGTTATCAGAAGGGAAGCTATTTCTGTGACTTTCCTGACTGCCTCCTTGAAGGGAGGGCATCTCATACGTGGCACTAGTTTTTGTTTGATAACTTCTGTGAGAAGAATTACTTCCATGCGGAGAAAAATGCCAATAAATATCCTCTTGGATAAGGGGAAAAAGTGGTCCCTTCTGTATCCTATATGTTAGATGTTCAACTAGAACGATTCTGGGACCATGGCTGACTTAGTTAGGGTTTTCCTGCTGTGAACAGACATCATGAGCAAGACAAGTCTTATAAAGAACAACATATTTTTGGGGTTAGATTACAAGTTCAGAGGTTCAGTCCATTATCATCAAGGTGGGAGCATGGTAGCATCTAGGCAGGCATGGTAGAGACAAAGCATCTGAAGGTTTTGAGTGGAAGATTGATTTCCAGGCACCTAGGGTACAGGTCTTAAGCCTATGCCCACAGTGACACATCTATTTCAACAAGGCCACACATTCCAACAGTGCCATTTCCTGGGCTAAGCTTATACAAACCATAGCAATGGGACATGGGTTAAGTAGTACCACCTGGGAGAAGCAACCAAAGCTGGCTGAAATTCTATTGTCAGGTTGTGGGAGCTTGTAGAAACTAAAAATTAGAAGACAATGAATCAATCTCTTTGATTACAAAAGCAAATAGATACCATATATAACTGGATTGATTGGGGTGGGAAGATTTGAATATAAATGGTCCTCATATAGGATGATGCCCTTTATTGTTTGGTCTCTAGTTAGTAGAACTGTATTGGGAAGAATTAGGAGGAATATATCTTTTGAAGTTTCAAAAACTCCATGCCAGTCTCTCTCTCTCTCTCTCTCTCTCTCTCTCTCTCTCTCTCTCTCTCTCTCTCTCTCTCTCTCTCTTTCTGTGTGTGTGTGTGTGTGTGTGTGTGTGTGTGTCTCTCTCTCTCTCCTTCTCTATTTTCCTGGTGTTCATAGTCTCAACAAGTAATGTTAACTATGGACTCAGTACCATAACTGTCTGCCTGCTATCATAGTTCCTAACATGATCATAGACTCACCCTCTGAAACTGTAAGCAATCCCCTAATCAAATGTTTCTCTTTATAAGTTTCCTTTATTATTTGTCTCTTGCCAGAAATACAAATGTAACTAATGTAAAGAAAGTGAATATATGTATGTAGACATGATTAAGACCTTTGTCTGGTAAAACTGAATTGGCAAAATTCTATAATAGATTCAAATAGTATTTAAGTTTATTTGGTTAATGGTACATCTTTTTGAAGGAAGTATGTTTTCTTTTCTCATTTTTTCCATTCACTTTTCCCCACAGCGTATATATCTAATAGAACGATGAGTTATAAGAAAACTACCCCTTAATCACTGTAATAGTCATATATGACATAAGCTTAATTAATTCTAATCACTAATATAAATGCAAGAGGGAGAGGTTTCTAGTCATCTACTTTTATTTAGTTAACTGAATTCTCCAGAATAACTATGGCAGAGTTTCATAGACTAACAGATTACCTTCTTTGATGAATTAGGCTACACTTATTTTCTGTTATTTAGCTGAAATGATCCTAGTTTGTGACAATATCAAATACGTTCAGTTTTATATCCAATGAAACAGACATTATAGAATTGAAAACAATTATTTTATACTACTCAGTTTTTCAGGATTTAGTCTTTAAACAAATCTTTTAAACTTCCATGGTTGTATTCTTCTCACTGCTATTTTTGCCTCTGTGTAAACATCTACTTTCACAATGTATATGTATTGGGGTCACAATGTAGCTGAATGCTTTTGCCTTAAGAACAGCTTCTATCAGTTCAGCAGCTTCTTGACAACTTAGTGATTTCAGTAGCATCACATTTCTTCGACCATCTGTTGGTAGCTTATTACAAAAATGGGATTATTTTGCTTTAGGGAATTCATGAGATCCAAAAACTATATGTTCTCAATCGCTTTCTCTCCCTCTTATCTTTTTGTCAGTTATCCTCTCTCATGTATTGTTTTTTCTTAATTACTTGGAGTAGAAAATTGACAATGCCACTGGTAATCAATATTGGTATTACCATGGATTTATTACTCTTTTAATTCTTTGTGTATCTACATCTTTTCAACATTTAAGAAATTTGGAGTAATTTTTAGTTAGTTACAATTAAGAATGTCACTCTCCAAAATACTACATTCCCCTTTCTTCATATGCAGCTACATGTGAGAAGCATATGGAAAGCTGTGAACACAAATTTCATTTTCATCAAAAGAATTAAAGAGACATACTGAGCAATACAACTGTATTAACACTTTACAAACAAGTGTCTGTTTTTTTCTGATTTTCTATTTTCATTGTCATAATAATCAAAATTATGCCTCAAAAGCTCACTGTATGCTCTAGCAGTTATAAGTCATATGTACATATTTAATTTTTAAAAATTAAAATTTGATACAATTACAATTAATTCTTATATGTGTGAGTTATATTTGTAAATAATAAAGACTACATATTTTAAGTTTTATTTATTTTTACATAGTATTTTTTGATTATTTTGGAATTTTATATAAGGCATTTTGATCACTCTTGCTTCCTCTGAGCTTTGCCTCAGACTCTTGTGGTATACCCTCTACCCCCTCCCCCTCAAATAAAATTTGTCCAATTTGTGTCATTTATATTGTCTCTGAAGCATAGTCAACTCCCAGTGGCTAGTTCCTTCAAGAAACGTGTGTCCTTCCCTTCTCTACCCTTTCCAGTAGTCATCTATTGGGGAGAGCTATCCTCATCCTTATCACTAGTCTAAATAGTTTTTTGTAATGGCTTCCTGTGTAGGTTGTTACTATTTGGGTTGTGGGTTAGGGCTTGTCACAGAAGCCTTCTATGCCTTTTTCATCTATGAGTCTGTAGTCTTTAATACTGCTGAAGAAGAGGTTTCCTTATTTTTCCAAGCAGGAGCTTGGATTGTGGACTTCCACATAGTATCTGGTTACAGTATAGGCCAGGAATATCCACCTTAACTCCAGCATCAACACCCTCCGTGGACCTCAGCATTGTCTCTTATGGTAAGATAGACACCAGTATGATCCCTGGCAGGAGCTCAACCCAAGGACATATATTTTCAGGTGGCAGCACAGCCCATGGGAATCCACATGGATTTCAGTGGTACTTGGCAATGGACATCAAACTTGGCCCCCAGTTTCATAAACAGCCTGGTTAATTTAATCTTAGGGAGGAAGAAAATAGTGGACACTTTAACTGAAATAAAAGGTCAATGTTATTAAGTACATGTTTACATAGTTAGTATTTTCAGTAATATTAATTTACATGAAAACATTAATTTATCTACTTTCAGCATCTCAAAATATCTTGGATCTTCTTTTGTATTTCAAGATAAAAAGTGTGGGAATTTTGTAATTGTTTGTTTCTGGATTTTCTTTTTTATTATTATTAACTTGAGTATTTCTTATATATATTTCGAGAGTTATTCCCTTTCCCGGTTTCCGGGCAAACATCCCCCTCCCCCCTCCCCTTCCTTATGGTTGTTCCCCTCCCCACCCTCCACCCATTGCCTCCCTCCCCCCAACAGTCTAGTTCACTGGGGGTTCAGTCTTAGCAGGAACCAGGGCTACCCCTTCCACTGGTGCTCTTACTAGGATATTCATTGCTACTTATGAGGTCAGAATCCAGGGTCAGTCCATGTATAGTCTTTAGGTAGTGGCTTAGTCCCTGGAAGCTCTGGTTGCTTGGCATTGTTGTACATATGGGGACTCGAGCCCCTTCAAGCTCTTCCAGTTCTTTCTCTGATTCCTTCAATGGGGGTCCTATTCTCAGTTCAGTGTTTCGCTGCTGGCATTTGCCTCTGTATTTGCTGTGTTCTGGGTGTGAATCTCAGGAGCAATCTACATGCAGCTCCTGTCGGTCTGCACTTCTTTGCTTCATCTGTCTTGTCAAATTGGGTGGCTGTATATGTATGGGCCACATGTGGGGCAGGCTCTGAATGGGTGTTCCTTCAGTCTCTGTTTTAATCTTTGCCTCTCTCTTCCCTGCCAAGGGTATTCTTGTTCCCCTTTTAAAGAAGGAGTGAAGCATTCACATTTTGATCATCCGTCTTGAGTTTCATTTGTTCTAGGCATCTAGGGTAATTCAAGCATTTGGGCTAATAGCCACTTATCAATGAGTGCATACCATGTATGTTTTTCTGTGATTGGGTTACCTCACTCAGGATGATATTTTCCAGGTCCAACCATTTGCCCACGAATTTCATAAAGTCATTGTTTTTGATAGCTGAGTAATATACCATTGTGTAGATGTACCACATTTTCTGTATCCATCCCTCTGTTGAAGGGCATCTGGGTACTTTCCAGCTTCTGGCTATTACAAATAAGGCTGCGATGAACATAGTGGAGCACGTGTCTTTTTTATATGTTGGGGCATCTTTTTGGGTATATGCCCAAGAGGGGTATAGCTGGATCCTCAGGCAGTTCAATGTCCAATTTTCTGAGGAACCTCCAGACTGATTTCCAGAATAGTTGTACCAGTCTGCAACCCCACCAACAATGGAGGAGTGTTCCTCTTTCTCCACATCCTCACCAGCATTTGCTGTCACCTGAGTTTTTGATCTTAGCCATTCTCACTGGTGTGAGGTGAAATCTCAGGGTTGTTTTGATTTGCATTTCCCTTATGACTAAAGATGTTGAGCATTTCTTTAGGTGTTTCTCAGCCATTCAGCATTCCTCAGCTGTGAATTGTTTTTTTAGCTCTGAACCCCATTTTTTAATAGGGTTATTTGTCTCCCTGCGGTCTAACTTCTTGAATTCCTTGTATAATTTGGATATAGGGCTTCTATCTGTTGTAGGATTGGTAAAGATCTTTTCCCAATCTGTTGGTTGCCGTTTTGTCCTAACCACAGTGTCCTTTGCCTTACAGAAGCTTTGCAGTTTTATGAGATCCCATTTGTCGATTCTTGATTTTAGAGCATAAGCCATTGGTGTTTTGTTCAGGAAATTTTTTCCAGTGCCCATGTGTTCCAGATGCTTCCCTAGTTTTTCTTCTATTAGTTTGAGTATATCTGGTTTGATGTGGAGATCCTTGATCCACTTGTACTTAAGCTTTGTACAGGGTGATAATCATGGATCGATCTGCATTCTTCTGCGTGTTGACCTCCAGTTGAACCAGCACCATTTGCTGAAAATGCTATCTTTTTTCCATTGGATGGTTTTGGCTCCTTTGTCAAAAATCAAGTGACCATAGGTGTGTGGGTTCATTTCTGGGTCTTCAATTCTATTCCATTGGTCTATCTGTCTGTCTCTGTACCAATACCATGCAGTTTTTATCACTATTGCTCTGTAATACTGCTTGAGTTCAGGGATAGTGATTCCCCCTGAAGTCCTTTTATTGTTGAGGATAGTTTTAGCTATCCTGAGGTTTTTTTATTCCAGGTGAATTTACAAATTGTTCTGTCTAACTCTTTGAAGAATTGGATTGGTATTTTGATGGGGATTGCATTGAATCTGTAGATCGCTTTTGGTAAAATGTCATTTTTACTATATTAATCCTGCCAATCCATGAGCATGGGAGATCTTTCCATCTTCTGAGGTCTTCTTCAATTTCTTTCTTCAGTGTCTTGAAGTTCTTATTGTACAAATCTTTTACTTGCTTGGTTAAAGTCACACCGAGGTACTTTATATTATTTGGGTCTATTATGAAGGGTGTCGTTTCCCTAATTTCTTTCTCAGCTTGTTTCTCTTTTGTGTAGAGGAAGGCTACTGATTTATTTGAGTTAATTTTATACCCAGCCACTTTGCTGAAGTTGTTTATCAGCTTTAGTAGTTCTCTGGTGGAGCTTTTGGGATCACTTAAATATACTATCCTATAATCTGCAAATAGTGATATTTTGACTTCTTTTTTTCCGATCTGTATCCCCTTGATTTCCTTTTGTTATCTGATTGCTCTGGCTCGAACTTCAAGAACTATATTGAATAAGTAGGGAGAGAGTGGGCAGCCTTTTCTAGTCCCTGATTTTAGTGTGATTGCTTCAAGTTTCTCTCCATTTAGTTTAATGTTAGCAACTGGTTTGCTGTATATGGTTTTCACTATGTTTAGGTATGGGCGTTGAATTCCTATTCTTTCCAGGACTTTTATCATGAATGGGTGTTGAATTTTGTCAAATGCTTTCTCAGCATCTAATGAAATGATCATGTGGTTTTGTTCTTTCAGTTTCTTTGTATAATGCATCACGTTGATGGTTTTCTGTATATTAAACCATCCCTGCATGCCTGGGATGAGGCCTACTTGATCATGGTGGATGATTGTTTTGATGTGGTCTTGGATTCGGTTTGCCAGAATTTTATTGAGTATTTTTGCGTAGATATTCATAAGGGAAATTGGTCTGAAGTTCTCTTTCTTTGTTGTGTCTTTGTGTGGTTTAGGTATAAGAGTAATTGTGGCTTCATAGAAGGAATTCGGTAGTGATCCATCTGTTTCAATTTTGTGGAATAGTTTGGATAATATTGGTATGAGTTCTTCTATGAAGGACTGATAGAATTCTGTACTAAACCTGTCTGGACCTGGGCTCTTTTTGGTTGGGAGACCTTTAATGACTGCTTCTATTTCCTTAGGAGTTATGGGGTTGTTTAACTGGTTTATCTGTTCCTAATTTAACTTTGGTACCTGGTATCTGTCTAGGAAATTGTCCATTTCCTGCAGATTTTCAAGTTTTGTTGAATATAGGCTTTTATAGTAAGATCTGATGATTTTTTGAATTTCCTCTGAATCTGTAGTTATGTCTCCCTTTTCATTTCTGATTTTGTTAATTTGGACACATTCTCTGTGTCCTCTCGTTAGTCTGGCTAAGGGTTTATCTATCTTGTTGAATTTCTCAAAGAACCAACTTTTGGTTCTGTTGATTCTTTCTATGGCCCTTTTTGTTTCTACTTGGTTGATGTCAGCTCTGAGTTTGATTATTTCCTGCCTGCTACTCCTCCTGGGTGTATTTGCTTCTTTTGGTTCTAGAGCATTTAAGTGTGCTGTCAAGCTGCTGACATATGCTCTTTCCTGTTTCTTTCTGCAGGCACTCAGCACTATGAGTTTTCCTCTTAGCACAGCTTTCATTGTGTTCCATAAGTTTGGGTATGTTGTACCTTCATGTTCATTAAATTCTAAAAAGTTTTTAATTTCTTTCTGTATTTCTTCCTTGACCAGGTTATCATTGAGTAGAGCATTGTTCAACTTCCACGTATATGTGGGCGTACTTCCCTTATTGTTATTGAAGACCAGCTTTAGGCCGTGGTGGTCTGATAGCACACATGGAAATATTTCTATCTTTCTGTACCTGTTGAGGCCTGTTTTTTGACCAATTATATGGTCAATTTTGGAGAAAGTACCATGAGGAGCTGAGAAGAAGTTATATCCTTTTGTTTTAGGGTAGAATGTTCTATAATATCTGTTAAGTCCATTTGGCTCATGACTTCTCTTAGTCTGTCTACGTCTCTGTTTAATTTCTGTTTCCATGATCTGTCCATTGATGAGACTGGGGTGTTGAAATCTCCTACTATTATTGTGTGAGGTGCAATGTGTGTTTTGAGCTTTAGTAAGGTTCCTTTTACGTATGTAGGTGCCCTTGTATTTGGGGTATAGATATTTAGGATTGAGAGTTCATCTTGGTGGATTTTTCCTTTGATGAATATGAAGTATCCTTCCTTATCTTTTTTGATGACTTTTAGTTGAAAATTGATTTTATTTGATATTAGAATGGCTACTCCAGGTTGCTTCTTCCGACCATTTGCTTGGAAAGTTGTTTTCCAGCCTTTCACTCTAAGGTAGTGTATATCTTTTTCTCTGAGGTGTGTTTCCTGTAGTCAGCAGAATGCAGGGTCCTCGTTGCGTATCCAGTTTGTTAATCTATGTCTTTTTATTGGGGAGTTGAGGCCATTGATGTTGAGAGACATTAAGGACTAGTGATTATTGCTTCCTGTTATATTCATATTTGGATGTGAGGTTATGTTTGTGTGCTTTTCTTCTCATTGTTTTGTTGCCAAGACGATTGGTTTCTTGCTTCTTCTAGGGTATAGCTTGCCTCCTTATGTTGGGCTTTACCATTTATTATCCTTTGTAGTGCTGGATATGTAGAAAGATATTGTGTAAATTTGGTTTTCTCATGGAATATCTTGGTTTCTCCATCTATGTTAATTGAGAGTTTTGCAGGATACAATAACCTGGGCTGGCATTTGTGTTCTCTTAGGGTCTGTATGACATCAGTCCAGGATCTTCTGGCCTTCATAGTTTCTGGCGAAAATCTGGTGTGATTCTGTTAGGCCTACCTTTATATGTTACTTGACCTTTTTCCTTACTGCTTTTAATATTCTTTCTTTATTTTGTGCATTTGGTGTTTTGACTATTATGTGACGGGAGGTGTTTCTTTTCTGGTCCAATCTATTTGGAGTTCTGGAGGCTTCTTCTATGCCTATGGTATCTCTTTTTTTAGGTTAGGGAAGTTTTCTTCTATGATTTTGTTGAAGATATTTACTGGTCCTTTGAGCTGGGGGTCTTCACTCTCTTCTATACCTATCATCCTTAGGTTTGATCTTCTCATTGAGTCCTGGATTTCCTGTATGTTTTGGACCAGTATCTTTTTCCGCTTTACATTATCTTTGACAGTTGAGTCAATGATTTCTATGGAATCTTCTGCTCCAGAGATTCTCTCTTCCATTTCTTGTATTCTGTTGGTGAAGCTTGTATCTATAGCTCCTTGTCTCTTCTTTTGGTTTTCTATATCCAGGGTTGTTTCCATGTGTTCTTTCTTGATTGCTTCTATTTCCGTTTTTAATTCCTTCAACTGTTTGATTGTGTTTTCCTGGAATTCTTTGAGGGATTTTTGCGATTCCTCTCTGTAAGCTTCTACTTGTTCTCTAAGGGAGTTCTTCACGTCTTTCTTGAAGTCCTCCATCATCATGATCAAATATGATTTTGAAACTAGATTTTGCTTTTCTGGTGTGTTTGGATATTCCGTGTTTGCTTTGATGGGAGAATTGCGCTCTGATGTTGCCATGTAGTCTTGGTTTCTGTTGCTTGGGTTCCTGCGCTTGCCTCTCGCCATCAGATTATCTCTAGTGTTACTTTGTTCTGCTATTTCTGACAGTGGCTAGACTGTCCTATAAGCCTGTGTGTCAGGAGTGCTGTAGACCTGTTTTCCTGTTTTCTTTCAGCCTGTTATGGGGACAGAGTGTTCTGCTTTCGGGCGTGTAGTTTTTCCTCTCTACAGGTCTTCAGCTGTTCCTGTGGGCCTGTGTCTTGAATTCACCAGGCAGGTCTCTTGCAGCAGAAAAGTTGGTCTTACCTGTGGTCCCAATGCTCAAGTTTGCTAGCGGGGTGCTGCCCATGAGCTCTCTGCGGCAGCAGCAACCAGGAAGATCTGCGCCGCCGTTTCCGGGAGCTTCAGTGCACCAGGGTTCCAGATGGCGTTTGGTGTTTTCCTCTGGAATCAGTAATGTGTGCAGAGAGCAGTCTCTTCTGGTTTCCCAGGCATGTCTGCCTCTCTGAAGTTTTAGCTCTCCCTCCCATGGGATTTGGTTGCAGAGAACTGTTTATCTGGTCTGTTCCTTCAGGTTCCAGCGGTGTCTCATGCGCAGGGGTCCTGCCGCTCCTGGGCCCTCCCACACGGGAACCCAGAGCCCTTATACAGTTTCGTCTTGGGCCAGGGATGTGGGCAGTGGTGGGCAGTGTTGGTGGTCTTTTCAGCTCTGAAGCCTCAGGAGTGCCCACCTGACCAGGCGGTGAGGTCTCCCTCCCACAGGGTCTGGGAGCAGAGAGCTGCTGTGGGCCGGGATCCGAGGGTGTAGGATTCCCGGTAAACACAGGGAGTGCCGGGTCCTAGAGGAATTCTGCCTCTGTGTGTCCCGAGTTCACCAGGCAGTTCACTTGTAGCCGTTTCTGGATTTTCAAGAAAGAATATTTCTGGTTTGTTCTGACTGTCCTAGAATTCATGCCATACAGCAGGGTGGTCTTGAACTCACAGAGGTATGCATGCTCTGTCTCCTGAGTGCTTGGCCAAAAGGGTGCCACCATTGCCAGACATAAGTGTGTATTTTAAATTATACATTTTTAAATCAGTATACTCTAAACATTCATAAAATAATATCTAAGTAATTTTTATGGAAGGAAGGCATACTAATTGTTAGAAGTGATGAAATTTTATATTTCTGCTAATGCCAGTTCATTTTATTATATTTTGTTTTGAATAAAGTACCATATGGAACATCGATTTCGGAATCACAATCTTTGTTTTCAAATCATGGCTTTTTAATCCAGTCAATGATTTTAGCAATTTTTCCTATCAATATGAATGAACATTAACAATTAGAGGAGATTCACATATGTATAGAGATATATAAGTTCAGTTAATGATAAAAGCTTCTATTGAGAATCCAGAATCCAGATTGTAGTTTTGGTGGTAACAAGTATCATCATACTACTGTCACAGTCTATTATATCTTGGTTCAGTCTACAGCAGGAAAAGTTTAATTCTATATAGATTGTTCGTTGATAGGAAAATAGACATAGAAAATAGAATGAAGGGCAGAAAGTAAATTTCCAAAGTTTTAGTATGTTGGTTAATTCCTTCAGCACATTCTCACACACAGATCAAGGTCTGTATATACTAAACTGATAAGACAGATTACTGTGGAAAAGGAGACCAGCAGAGTAGATAAAGGGAAAGATGTAAGGAACATTTGATAAAAACAACAACAAACTTCTATTGTCATACTTTTACTATGCATACTGATATATTTCATATGATATTTTCCTAAAAGTATATCAAGTATTTTTTATACTAACCCTCTATTATCCTTTACACACTTGCTTTTTCTCTCTTTTGTTCCTCAAAACTTCAAGTCTTACTTTTACTTTCAAGTTGTAAATACATATGCTTTTTCGTACACACAAATACACACACCCACACCCACCCACCCACCCCCCCATATATATATATATATATATATATATATATATATGCCCCAAATCCACAAATAAGATAAACTATGTAATATTTGTCTTTAGCATCTTTATATATCATACTTAGTATCTGCAGTTGTATCTGTTTTCTTCAACTATGGAATGAAGTAGAAACATTTAGTTCCTTTGGAAAGTTAGTTACGTCAAATGTTTTGCCAGGGCACCCAGGTAAAAAGATTTCTTGCTAAAGCAGACCCGTGAAACAAAACACTGTTTTCTTGAAGCAGACAGAGGGGAAAGGATGCCTTGATATAGCAGATAGGAGGACCTGTGATGAGGACTATAAATATGACCACACAGATAGTGGGAGACAAGCACTAGCTTTTGTTTGGCTTCTTTTGCCTCACTATTCTTCAGTAAAGACACACATATATCTGTTAGCCTTACACGGGTTGCTGAGCTCAATTTGTGGTAATACAGCCAGTGAGAGAAATTTGCCCAAGAACTGCTTGTGAGGTTCTTGTCACAGCTTGCCTCAGGCCATTTAGTGAAGCTGGAAGTTTCTTCAGGTTTGACCTGCAGCTGTCTGGTGTCTACTTACTGAAAGGACTGTACTGCAGCTTCTGAGTCATATTTGGTGTTTGCTATGGGACTGAACTTCTGACAGAGCAGATCGAGCTCCCACCAAAGAACTATTGCTGAAGAGGTCCACTTTCCTCATATCTTAATAACTTTTCTTTTACCACAGGTGGGTGGCAGGCTAGAGAGGAGAGGTTGAAACCTTATTAAAAGTAGGTTGCTAAAAATTATGCCTATAATGGAATACCATCATTCTTTATATTTTAATAAACTCCAATGTGTGCATCTATTTGATATAGATATCTGATAATTATTTTTCCATTCACCTTTTTTAAGATGACAGAGAAACGAAGAATGCTGCAGAAATATACCACTTTTAATTTAAAATGCTTTCCGTTTTTGAGAATTTTTATACCTGAGTGCTGTATTCACATGCATACATACCCATTTGGTTTTTTCTTTTTACCTCTTCCTTGTCCTATATAACTGCCTCTTAAATTCATGAGCCTATTTTCTATAATTATTATTGTCACACACATGGAAACAGCCTACTCAGTCTATATAGCATTGCTTGTATGTACAAATGGTTATGGCTGACCACTTGGGATTACCCAACCTATTTAGTGTTTCTTGTATGGATATGTTGAGTTTGAGTCTTAATGATTGAATGACCTAAAAAGAGACTTTTCCATGAAGAAAACTAATTCTACTTGTCTTAGAAACTGTTAATTTACTATAGATTAATATGAAGTAGGGAATGTGAAATTGTTTAAAATTAGTCTATTATGCATATTAAATAATATATTTGATAAAAAGCATTCAACAGATTATTTAGTAGGTGGGGAACTCTTATTTATATCATTGCAGTGAGAATAACAATATGATTTTCTGTTCACAAAGAAATTTAAGAGTTTCTAGTAAGTAATAAGCTAACTAGAAAATTTCTGATGATTTAGTTCACTGTAGGTATTTAAATTTTAATGAAAGAAAATGTTTTAATGAAAATTGTAGGATAAAATGAGCATTATAATTGTAAGGGATAGCAGTGTCTGATGAAAAATGTATTGAAACACCAGAAAATTAGTGTATTGTTTTAACAGATTTTTCTAAGTATTAACTATGATGTAAACACTTGTTTCTGAATATCAAGAGTAAATTTATATTTTTATTTAAAAATGGAGGAAATGAAGTATTGATCTTTTGAAATAAAAAAGATACAAAAGGTGTACGTCTTCATGACTTGAATTTATATTTGAAATATAGTAAAGATCTTTTAAATTTTTATTAATCTAAAACTTATTTGATATTGTGATATATTGTTAGAATTGTCAGATCAAAAATTTCTCTGTGTATTTTTTTTTATTATTTTCACTTTTCAATGAAATTTACAAAATTCACGCACCATAATTGTTTCAGTTGCTTTATTTTATGTTATTTTATTTTTATTATTGGATATTTTTTATTTGTATTTCAAACATTCCCTTTCCCGGTTGCCTGGCCATAAGACCCCTATCCCATTCCTCTCCCCTTCTTCTATAAGGGTGTTCCACCTCCCAGGACCCCCCTGACATTCTGCTACACTGGCGTGTCCAGTCTTGGCAAAACAGAGGGTTTCTCTTCCCACTGGTGCCCAACAAGGCCATCCTCTGCTAAATATGCTGCTGGAGCCATGGACCTGTCCATAGGTAGTCTTTGGGTAATGATTTAGGCCCTGCAAGCTCAGGTTTGTAGATATTATCATTCCTATGGGGTTGCAAGCCCCTTTAGCTCCTTCAATCCTTTCTCGAATTCCTCCAACAGGGACCCTGTCCTCAGTTTAATTGTTTGCTGCTAGCTTTCACCTCTGTATTTGACATGCTCTGGCAGAGTCTTTCAGGAGACAGCTACATCAGGTTCCTGTCAGCATGCACTTCTTGGTTTCATCAATATTATCTAGTTTTGGTGGCTGTATATATATATGGGCTGAATTCCAGGTTGGGGCAGTCTCTGAATGGTCATTCCTTCAGTCTCTGCTCCAAACTTTGTCTCCATATATCCTTCTATGAATATTGTTCTTCCCGCTTTTAAGAAGGACTGAAGCTTCCATACTTTGGTCATCCTTCTTCTTCAGCTTCATGTGGTCTGGGAATTGTGTCTTGGGTAATTCGAGTGTCTGAGCCAATATCCACATATCAGTGAGTGCATACCATGTTTGTTAGTTTGTGATTGGGTTACCTCACTCATGACGATATCTTCTAGTTCCATCCATCTTGCATATGAATTTCATGATAGCCAAGCAGTACCCCATTTTGTAGATGTAAAACATTTTCTCCATCCATTCCTTTGATGAAGGGCATCTGAGTTCTTCCCACATTCTGGATATTATAAATAAGGCCTTATTTATACTAGAAACAAAGCAGGGTATGCATCTTTGTTGTATGTTGGAGCATCATTTTGATACCCTGGAGAGGAATAGCTGGGTCCTCCGGTAGTGCAATGTTCACTTATCTGAGAAATCTGCAGGTGGATTTCCAAAGTGGTTGTATCAGATTACAAACCCTCCAACAATGGAGGAGTGTTCCTCTTTTTCCTCATCCTTGCCAGCATCTGTTGTCACCTGAGTTTTTGATGTTAGGCAATCTGACTAGTGTGATGTGTGATCTCAGGGTTGTTTTGATTTGCATTTCCCTGATGACTGAGGATGTCAAACATTTCTTTAGGTACTTCTCAAGCACTTGATATTCCTCAGCTGAGAATTCTTTGTTTAGCATTGTACCCCATTTTTAATAGAGTTATTTGGCTCTCTGGAGACTAATTTCCTGAGTTCTTTGCATATTTGAATATTATCCCTCTATCAGATGTGGGATTGGTAAAAAAAATCTTTTCCCAATATATTGGTTTCAATTTTGTCCTAATAACAGTGTCCTTTGCCTTATAGAATCTTGGTAGTTTTATGAGATCCCATTTGTCAATTCTTGGTCTTAGAGTATAAGCCATTGATGTTTTGTTCAGGAAATTTTCCCTAGAGCCCTTGTGATCAAGACTTTTCCCCACTTTTCTTCTATTAGTATGAGTGCATCTGATTTGATCTGGAGGTACTTGATTCACTTGGACTTAAGCTTTGTAGAGGGTGATAAGAATGGATCAACGTACATTCTTCTACATATGGACCTCCAGTTGAACCAGCACCATTTTTTGAAAATACTATCTTTTTTCCATTGGATGGTTTAGCTCATTTGTCAAAGGTCAAGTGACGATAGTTGTGCAGGATCATTTCTGAGTCTTCAATTCTATTCCACAGATCTATCTACCTGTCTTTTTACCAATACTATACAGTTTTTATCACTATTCCTCTGTAATACTTAGCTTGAGGTCAGGGATGGTGATTCACCCATAAGTTCATTTACTCTTGAGTATAGTTTATGCCATCCTGGCTTTTTTGTTATTCCAAATGAATTTGCAAATTGCTCTTGCTAACTCTATGGAGAATTGTGTTGGAATTTTAATGGGGACTGCATTGAATCTGTAGATTGCTTGTGGCAAAATGGCCATTTTTAATATATTAATACTGCCAATCCATGAGCATGGGAGGTCTTTCCTTCTTCTGAGATCTTCTTCAATTTCTTTTTTTCAGAAACTTGAAGTTCTTGTCATACAGATCTTTCACTTGTTTGGTTAGAATAACACTGAGGTATTTTATGTTATTTGTCATTATTGTGAAGCATGTCTTTTCCCTACTTTCTTTCTCAGCCTATTTATCCTTTGAGCAGGGGAAGGTTATTCATTTGTTTGAGTTAATTTTATATCCAGCCACTTTGCTGACATTGTTTATCAGGCTTGGTACTTCTCTGGTGGAACTTTTGGGGTCATTTAAATATACTATTTTATCATCTGTAAATAGTGATTTTTGACAATTTCCTTCCAATTTGTAACTATTTGACATCTATTTGTGTCTGATCATTCTGGCTAGGACATCAAGTACTATGTTGATTAAGTAGGGAGTAAGTAGACAGCCTTGTCTAGTCCCTGATTTTAGTGGGATTGCTTCAAGTTTCTCTCCATTTAGTACAATGTTAGCTACTGGTTTGTTATATATTGCTTTTACTATGTGTAGGTATGGAACTTGAATTCCTGATCTTTCCAAGACTTTTATCTTTTATCATAAAGGGGTATTGAATTTTGTCAAATGCTTTCTCTGCATCTAATGAAATGATCATATAGTGTATTTTCTTTGAGTTTGTTTACATAGTGGATTATGTTAAAGGATTTCCTTATCTTGAATCATCCCTGTATGCATGGGATGAAGTCTACTTGATCATGATGGATGAATATTTTGATGTGTTCTTGGATTCAGTTTTGTGAATTTTATTGATTATTTTTGTGAACATATTCATAAGGGAAATTGGTCTGAAATTCTCTTTCTTTGTTGGGTCTTGTGTGGTTAAGTATAAGCATAGTTGTGGTTTCATAGACTTAGTTAGGTAGTGCTATTTCTGTTTCCATTTTGTGGAATAGTTTGGACAGTATTGGTGTGCGGTCTTCTATGAAGGTCTGATAGAGCTGTCCTTAACTCATTTCATCCTGGGATTTTTTTTGGGGGGGGTTGGAGATTTTAATAACTGTTTCTATTTCTTTAGGAGTTACAGGATTGTTTAGATAGCTTATCTGATCCTGATTTAAATTTGGTACCTGGTATCTGTCTAGAAAATTGTCCTTTTCCTCCAGATTTTCCAGTTTTTTTTTTTTTTTGAATATAGACTTTTGTAGTAGGACTTGATCATTTGTTGAATTTCCTCAGATTCTGTTGTTATGTCTCCCTTTTCATTTCTGATTTTGTTAATTTGGATACACTCTCTGTGCACTCTGGTTAGACTGGCTAATTACTTTTCTACCCTGTGGGTTTTGTCAAAGAACCGGCTCCTGGTTTTGTTGATTCTTTGTATAGTTCTTTTTGTTTCTACTTGGTTGATTACAGTCCTGAGTTTGATTTTCCCCTACCTTCTACTTCTTTTTAGTGTATTTCCTTCTATTTTGTTCTAGAGCTTTTAAGTGTGTTCTAAAGCTGCTAAAGTATGCTTTCTCCAGTTTCTTTCTGCAGGCACTCAGAGTTATGAGTTTTCCTCTTAGCACAACTTTCATTATGTCCCATAAGTTTTGGTATATTGTGCATTCATTTTCATTAAATTCTAAAAAAGTATTTGATTTCTTTCTTTATTTCTTCCTTGACCAAGTTATCATTGAGTAGAGTGTTGATCAATTTCCATGTATATGGGCTTTCTCTCATTATTGTTTTGAAGACCAGCCTTAGTCTGTTGTGATTTCATAGGCTGCATTGGATTATTTCAATCTTCTTGTGTTGGTTGAGTCCTGTTTTATTACTGAATATATTGTCAATTATGGAAAAGGTACCAGGCAGTGCTGAAAAGAAGGTATATTCTTTTGTTTTAGGATGAAATGTTTTATAAATATCTGTTAAACCCCTTTGGTTCATAACTTCTGTTAGTTTCTCTATGTCTCTGTTTAGTTTCAGTTTCTGTAATCTGTCCATTGATGAGAGTGGGGCTCTGAAATCTCCTATGATTATTGTGTGAGGGGTAATGTGTACTTTGAGCATTAGTAAGGTTTCTCTTATGAATGTAGGCTCCCTTGCATTTTGAACATAGATATTTAGGATTGAAAGTTCATCTTGGTGAACTTTTCCTTTGATGTATATGGTTTCCTTCCTTAGCTTTTTTTTTATAACTTTTGTTTGAATGTTGATTTTATTCGATATTACAATGGTTACTCCAGCTTTATTCTTCCCACCATTTACTTGGAAAATTGTTTTCCAGCCTTTTACTCTGAGGTAGTGTCTGTCTTTGTTTCTGAGGTGTATTTCCTGTATGCAGGAAGTTTCTGGCTCCTCTTTATATATCCAGTCTGTTATTCTATGTCTTTTGATTGGTGAATTGATCCCATTAATGTTAAGAGATATTAAGGAATAGTGATTGTTGTTTCCTGTTATTTTTGTTGTTAGATGTGGAATTATGTTTTTTGTCTCTCTTTGGTTTCATTGCAAGGAGATTATTTTCTTGCTTTTTCCAGGGTGTAGTTTCCTTCCTTGTATTAGAGTTTTCCATCTATTACCCTTTGTAGGGCTGGATTTGAAGAAATATATTGCATAAATTTGGTTTTGGCATGGATTATCTTGGTTTCTCCATCCATGTTAATTGAGAGTTTTGCTGACTATGGCAGCCTAGGCTTGTGTTTTTGTTCTCTTAGTATCTGTATAACAGGTTCCAAAGTTCTATTGACTTTTGTAGTCTCTGGTGAGAAGTCCAGTACAATTCTGATAGGTCTGATAGGTCTGTCTTTATATGTTACTTGACCTTTTTCTCTTGCTGCTTTTAAAATTCTTTCTTTGTTTTGTGCACTTGGTATTTTGACTATTTTGTGACATGGGAAATTTCTTTTCTAGTCCAAATTATTTGGAGTTCTGTAGGTTTCTTGTATATTTATGGGCATCTCCTTCATTAGGTTATAGGAGTTTTCTTCTATAATTTTGTTGAAGATATTTACTGGCCCTTAAGTTGGGAATTTTCTCTCTCTTCTATACTTGTTATTCTTAGGTTTAATCCTCTTATTGTGTCCTGGATTTCCTGGATGTTTTGGTTTAGGAGCTTTTTGCATTTTACATTTTCTATGATGGTTGTTTCTCGATGTTTTCTACTGTACCTTCTGCCCCTGAGATTATCTCTCCTATCTCTTGTATTTTGTTGGTGATGTTTCTGTCTATGACTCCTGTTCTATTTCTTAGGTTTTCTATCTCTAGTGTTGTATCCCTTAGTGTTTTCTTTTGTTTCTATTTCAATTTTTAATCCTGGATGGT